>NC_091838.1:36680908-36787908 GCF_037783145.1 Equus przewalskii
CACAACGTGCAGGCTTCTTTCCAAAGGGCGAGTTGGGCCCCACAGCATCTTGCTTCCAGCTCTTTGGGAAGCTAAGAAACAACTCGCTCTGCACAGTGCTCTTACAGCCTACCGGGAGCATCTCTTCCAAAGGCCTGTGAAACGCAGTTTCTTTGCAGGCCTGATCTGGCTGAAGTAGGACTTCTGCTCTGGGCGTGCTACTTTGCCCTAGAGCTGAAAGGCACAACGTGCAGGCTTCTTTCCAAAGGGCGAGTTGGGCCCCACAGCTTCTTGCTTCCAGCTCTTTGGGAAGCTAAGAAACAACTCGCTCTGCACAGTGCTCTTACAGCCTCCGGGGAGCATGTCTTCCAAAGGCCTGTGAAACGCAGTTTCTTTGCAGGCCTGATCTGGCTGAAGTAGGACTTCTGCTCTGGGTGTGATACTTTGCCCTAGAGCTGAAAGGCACAACGTGCAGGCTTCTTTCCAAAGGGCGAGTTGGGCCCCACAGCATCTTGCTTCCAGCTCTTTGGGAAGCTAAGAAACAACTCGCTCTGCACAGTGCTCTTACAGCCTACCGGGAACATCTCTTCCAAAGGCCTGTGAAACGCAGTTTCTTTGCAGGCCTGATCTGGCTGAAGTAGGACTTCTGCTCTGGGTGTGCTACTTTGCCCTAGAGCCGAAAGGCACAACGTGCAGGCTTCTTTCCAAAGGGCGAGTTGGGCCCCACAGCATCTTGCTTCCAGCTCTTTGGGAAGCTAAGAAACAACTCGCTCTGCACAGTGCTCTTACAGCCTACCGGGAACATCTCTTCCAAAGGCCTGTGAAAGGCAGTTTCTTTGCAGGTCTGATCTGGCTGAAGTAGGACTTCTGCTCTGGGTTCGCTACTTTGCACTAGAGCTGAAAGGCACAACGTGCAGGCTTCTTTCCAAAGGGCGAGTTGGGCCCCACAGCATCTTGCTTCCAGCTCTTTGGGAAGCTAAGAAACAACTCGCTCTGCACAGTGCTCTTACAGCCTACCGGGAACATCTCTTCCAAAGGCCTGTGAAACGCAGTTTCTTTGCAGGCCTGATCTGGCTGAAGTAGGACTTCTGCTCTGGGTGTGCTACTTTGCCCTAGAGCTAAAGGCACAACGTGCAGGCTTCTTTCCAAAGGGCGAGTTGGGCCCGTCAGCATCTTGCTTCCAGCTCTTTGGGAAGCTAAGAAACAACTCGCTCTGCACAGTCCTCTTGCAGCCTACCGGGAACATCTCTTCCAAAGGCCTGTGAAACGCAGTTTCTTTGCAGGCCTGATCTGGCTGAAGTAGGACTTCTGCTCTGGGTGTGCTACATTGCCCTAGAGCTGAAAGGCACAACGTGCAGGCTTCTTTCCAAAGGGCGAGTTGGGCCCCACAGCATCTTGCTTCCACCTCTTTGGGAAGCTAAGAAACAACTCGCTCTGCACAGTGCTCTTACAGCCTACCGGGAACATCTCTTCCAAAGGCCTGTGAAACGCAGTTTCTTTGCAGGCCTGATCTGGCTGAAGTAGGACTTCTGCTCTGGGTGTGCTGCATTCCCCTAGAGCTGAAAGGCACAACGTGCAGGCTTCTTTCCAAAGGGCGAGTTGGGCCCCACAGCATCTTGCTTCCAGCTCTTTGGGAAGCTAAGTAACAACTCTCTCTGCACAGTGCTCTTACAGCCTACCGGGAACATCTCTTCCAAAGGCCTGTGAAACGCAGTTTCTTTGCAGGCCTGATCTGGCTGAAGTATGACTTCTGCTCTGGGTGTGCTACTTTGCCCTAGAGCTGAAAGGCACAACGTGCAGGCTTCTTTCCAAAGGGGGAGTTGGGCCCCACAGCATCTTGCTTCCAGCTCTTTGGGAAGCTAAGAAACAACTCGCTCTGCACAGTGCTCTTACAGCCTACCTGGAGCATCTCTTCCAAAGGCCTGTGAAACGCAGTTTCTTTGCAGGCCTGATCCGGCTGAAGTAGGACTTCTGCTCTGGGTGTGCTTCTTTGCCCTAGAGCCGAAAGGCACAACGTGCAGGCTTCTTTCCAAAGGGCGAGTTGGGCCCCACAGAATCTTGCTTCCAGCTCTTTGGGAAGCTAAGAAACAACTCGCTCTGCACAGTGCTCTTACAGCCTCCGGGGAGCATGTCTTCCAAAGGCCTGTGAAACGCAGTTTCTTTGCAGGCCTGATCTGGCTGAAGTAGGACTTCTGCTCTGGGTGTGCTACTTTGCCCTAGAGCTGAAAGGCACAACGTGCAGGCTTCTTTCCAAAGGGCGAGTTGGGCCCCACAGCATCTTGCTTCCAGCTCTTTGGGAAGCTAAGAAACAACTCGCTCTGCACAGTGCTCTTACAGCCTCCGGGGAGCATGTCTTCCAAAGGCCTGTGAAACGCAGTTTCTTTGCAGGCCTGATCTGGCTGAAGTAGGACTTCTGCTCTGGGTGTGCTACTTTGCCCTAGAGCTGAAAGGCACAACGTGCAGGCTTCTTTCCAAAGGGCGAGTTGGGCCCCACAGCATCTTGCTTCCAGCTCTTTGGGAAGCTAAGAAACAACTCGCTCTGCACAGTGCTCTTACAGCCTACCGGGAACATCTCTTCCAAAGGCCTGTGAAACGCAGTTTCTTTGCAGGCCTGATCTGGCTGAAGTAGGACTTCTGCTCTGGGTGTGCTACTTTGCCCTAGAGCTGAAAGGCACAACGTGCAGGCTTCTTTCCAAAGGGCGAGTTGGGCCCCACAGCATCTTGCTTCCAGCTCTTTGGGAAGCTAAGAAACAACTCGCTCTGCACAGTGCTCTTACAGCCTACCGGGAACATCTCTTCCAAAGGCCTGTGAAACGCAGTTTCTTTGCAGGCCTGATCTGGCTGAAGTAGGACTTCTGCTCTGGGTGTGCTACTTTGCCCTAGAGCTGAAAGGCACAACGTGCAGGCTTCTTTCCAAAGGGCGAGTTGGGCCCCACAGCATCTTGCTTCCAGCTCTTTGGGAAGCTAAGAAACAACTCGCTCTGCACAGTGCTCTTACAGCCTACCGGGAACATCTCTTCCAAAGGCCTGTGAAACGCAGTTTCTTTGCAGGCCTGATCTGGCTGAAGTAGGACTTCTGCTCTGGGTGTGCTACTTTGCCCTAGAGCTGAAAGGCACAACGTGCAGGCTTCTTTCCAAAGGGCGAGTTGGGCCCCACAGCATCTTGCTTCCAGCTCTTTGGGAAGCTAAGAAACAACTCGCTCTGCACAGTGCTCTTACAGCCTACCGGGAACATCTCTTCCAAAGGCCTGTGAAAGGCAGTTTCTTTGCAGGTCTGATCTGGCTGAAGTAGGACTTCTGCTCTGGGTTCGCTACTTTGCCCTAGAGCTGAAAGGCACAACGTGCAGGCTTCTTTCCAAAGGGCGAGTTGGGCCCCACAGCATCTTGCTTCCAGCTCTTTGGGAAGCTAAGAAACAACTCGCTCTGCACAGTGCTCTTACAGCCTACCGGGAACATCTCTTCCAAAGGCCTGTGAAACGCAGTTTCTTTGCAGGCCTGATCTGGCTGAAGTAGGACTTCTGCTCTGGGTGTGCTACTTTGCCGTAGAGCTAAAGGCACAACGAACAGGCTTCTTTCCAAGGGGCGAGTTGGGCCCGACAGCATCTTGCTTCCAGCTCTTTGGGAAGCTAAGAAACAACTCGCTCTGCACAGTGCTCTTACAGCCTACCGGGAACATCTCTTCCAAAGGCCTGTGAAACGCAGTTTCTTTGCAGGCCTGATCTGCCTGAAGTAGGACTTCTGCTCTGGGTGTGCTACTTTGCCCTAGAGCCGAAAGGCACAACGTGCAGGCTTCTTTCCAAAGGGCGAGTTGGGCCCCACAGCATCTTGCTTCCAGCTCTTTGGGAAGCTAAGAAACAACTCGCTCTGCACAGTGCTCTTACAGCCTACCTGGAGCATCTCTTCCAAAGGCCTGTGAAACGCAGTTTCTTTGCAGGCCTGATCCGGCTGAAGTAGGACTTCTGCTCTGGGTGTGCTACTTTGCCCTAGAGCTGAAAGGCACAACGTGCTGGCTTCTTTCCAAAGGGCGAGTTGGGCCCCACAGCATCTTGCTTCCAGCTCTTTGGGAAGCTAAGAAACAACTCGCTCTGCACAGTGCTCTTACAGCCTACCGGGAGCATCTCTTCCAAAGGCCTGTGAAACGCAGTTTCTTTGCAGGCCTGATCTGGCTGAAGTAGAACTTCTGCTCTGGGCGTGCTACTTTGCCCTAGAGCTGAAAGGCACAACGTGCAGGCTTCTTTCCAAAGGGCGAGTTGGGCCCCACAGCTTCTTGCTTCCAGCTCTTTGGGAAGCTAAGAAACAACTCGCTCTGCACAGTGCTCTTACAGCCTCCGGGGAGCATGTCTTCCAAAGGCCTGTGAAACGCAGTTTCTTTGCAGGCCTGATCTGGCTGGAGTAGGACTTCTGCTCTGGGTGTGATACTTTGCCCTAGAGCTGAAAGGCACAACGTGCAGGCTTCTTTCCAAAGGGCGAGTTGGGCCCCACAGCATCTTGCTTCCAGCTCTTTGGGAAGCTAAGAAACAACTCGCTCTGCACAGTGCTCTTACAGCCTACCGGGAACATCTCTTCCAAAGGCCTGTGAAACGCAGTTTCTTTGCAGGCCTGATCTGGCTGAAGTAGGACTTCTGCTCTGGGTGTGCTACTTTGCCCTAGAGCCGAAAGGCACAACGTGCAGGCTTCTTTCCAAAGGGCGAGTTGGGCCCCACAGCATCTTGCTTCCAGCTCTTTGGGAAGCTAAGAAACAACTCGCTCTGCACAGTGCTCTTACAGCCTACCGGGAACATCTCTTCCAAAGGCCTGTGAAAGGCAGTTTCTGTGCAGGTCTGATCTGGCTGAAGTAGGACTTCTGCTCTGGGTTCGCTACTTTGCACTAGAGCTGAAAGGCACAACGTGCAGGCTTCTTTCCAAAGGGCGAGTTGGGCCCCACAGCATCTTGCTTCCAGCTCTTTGGGAAGCTAAGAAACAACTCGCTCTGCACAGTGCTCTTACAGCCTACCGGGAACATCTCTTCCAAAGGCCTGTGAAACGCAGTTTCTTTGCAGGCCTGATCTGGCTGAAGTAGGACTTCTGCTCTTGGTGTGCTACATTGCCGTAGAGCTAAAGGCACAACGAACAGGCTTCTTTCCAAGGGGCGAGTTGGGCCCGTCAGCATCTTGCTTCCAGCCCTTTGGGAAGCTAAAAAACAACTCGCTCTGCACAGTCCTCTTGCAGCCTACCGGGAACATCTCTTCCAAAGGCCTGTGAAACGGAGTTTCTTTGCAGGCCTGATCTGGCTGAAGTAGGACTTCTGCTCTGGGTGTGCTACATTGCCCTAGAGCTGAAAGGCACAACGTGCAGGCTTCTTTCCAAAGGGCGAGTTGGGCCCCACAGCATCTTGCTTCCACCTCTTTGGGAAGCTAAGAAACAACTCGCTCTGCACAGTGCTCTTACAGCCTACCGGGAACATCTCTTCCAAAGGCCTGTGAAACGCAGTTTCTTTGCAGGCCTGATCTGGCTGAAGTAGGACTTCTGCTCTGGGTGTGCTGCATTCCCCTAGAGCTGAAAGGCACAACGTGCAGGCTTCTTTCCAAAGGGCGAGTTGGGCCCCACAGCATCTTGCTTCCAGCTCTTTGGGAAGCTAAGTAACAACTCTCTCTGCACAGTGCTCTTACAGCCTACCGGGAACATCTCTTCCAAAGGCCTGTGAAACGTAGTTTCTTTGCAGGCCTGATCTGGCTGAAGTATGACTTCTGCTCTGGGTGTGCTACTTTGCCCTAGAGCTGAAAGGCACAACGTGCAGGCTTCTTTCCAAAGGGGGAGTTTGGCCCCACAGCATCTTGCTTCCAGCTCTTTGGGAAGCTAAGAAACAACTCGCTCTGCACAGTGCTGTTACAGCCTACCTGGAGCATCTCTTCCAAAGGCCTGTGAAACGCAGTTTCTTTGAAGGTCTGATCCGGCTGAAGTAGGACTTCTGCTCTGGGTGTGCTTCTTTGCCCTAGAGCCGAAAGGCACAAGGTGCAGGCTTCTTTCCAAAGGGCGAGTTGGGCCCCACAGAATCTTGCTTCCAGCTCTTTGGGAAGCTAAGAAACAACTCGCTCTGCACAGTGCTCTTACAGCCTACGGGGAGCATGTCTTCCAAAGGCCTGTGAAACGCAGTATCTTTGCAGGCCTGATCTGGCTGAAGTAGGATTTCTGCTCTGGGTGTGCTACTTTGCCCTAGAGCCGAAAGGCACAACGTGCAGGCTTCTTTCCAAAGGGCGAGTTGGGCCCCACAGCATCTTGCTTCCAGCTCTTTGGGAAGCTAAGAAACAACTCGCTCTGCACAGTGCTCTTACAGCCTCCGGGGAGCATGTCTTCCAAAGGCCTGTGAAACGCAGTTTCTTTGCAGGCCTGATCTGGCTGGAGTAGGACTTCTGCTCTGGGTGTGATACTTTGCCCTAGAGCTGAAAGGCACAACGTGCAGGCTTCTTTCCAAAGGGCGAGTTGGGCCCCACAGCATCTTGCTTCCAGCTCTTTGGGAAGCTAAGAAACAACTCGCTCTGCACAGTGCTCTTACAGCCTACCGGGAACATCTCTTCCAAAGGCCTGTGAAACGCAGTTTCTTTGCAGGCCTGATCTGGCTGAAGTAGGACTTCTGCTCTGGGTGTGCTACTTTGCCCTAGAGCCGAAAGGCACAACGTGCAGGCTTCTTTCCAAAGGGCGAGTTGGGCCCCACAGCATCTTGCTTCCAGCTCTTTGGGAAGCTAAGAAACAACTCGCTCTGCACAGTGCTCTTACAGCCTACCGGGAACATCTCTTCCAAAGGCCTGTGAAAGGCAGTTTCTGTGCAGGTCTGATCTGGCTGAAGTAGGACTTCTGCTCTGGGTTCGCTACTTTGCCCTAGAGCTGAAAGGCACAACGTGCAGGCTTCTTTCCAAAGGGCGAGTTGGGCCCCACAGCATCTTGCTTCCAGCTCTTTGGGAAGCTAAGAAACAACTCGCTCTGCACAGTGCTCTTACAGCCTACCGGGAACATCTCTTCCAAAGGCCTGTGAAACGCAGTTTCTTTGCAGGCCTGATCTGGCTGAAGTAGGACTTCTGCTCTGGGTGTGCTACTTTGCCCTAGAGCCGAAAGGCACAACGTGCAGGCTTCTTTCCAAAGGGCGAGTTGGGCCCCACAGCATCTTGCTTCCAGCTCTTTGGGAAGCTAAGAAACAACTCGCTCTGCACAGTGCTCTTACAGCCTACCGGGAACATCTCTTCCAAAGGCCTGTGAAAGGCAGTTTCTGTGCAGGTCTGATCTGGCTGAAGTAGGACTTCTGCTCTGGGTTCGCTACTTTGCACTAGAGCTGAAAGGCACAACGTGCAGGCTTCTTTCCAAAGGGCGAGTTGGGCCCCACAGCATCTTGCTTCCAGCTCTTTGGGAAGCTAAGAAACAACTCGCTCTGCACAGTGCTCTTACAGCCTACCGGGAACATCTCTTCCAAAGGCCTGTGAAACGCAGTTTCTTTGCAGGCCTGATCTGGCTGAAGTAGGACTTCTGCTCTTGGTGTGCTACATTGCCGTAGAGCTAAAGGCACAACGAACAGGCTTCTTTCCAAGGGGCGAGTTGGGCCCGTCAGCATCTTGCTTCCAGCTCTTTGGGAAGCTAAAAAACAACTCGCTCTGCACAGTCCTCTTGCAGCCTACCGGGAACATCTCTTCCAAAGGCCTGTGAAACGGAGTTTCTTTGCAGGCCTGATCTGGCTGAAGTAGGACTTCTGCTCTGGGTGTGCTACATTGCCCTAGAGCTGAAAGGCACAACGTGCAGGCTTCTTTCCAAAGGGCGAGTTGGGCCCCACAGCATCTTGCTTCCACCTCTTTGGGAAGCTAAGAAACAACTCGCTCTGCACAGTGCTCTTACAGCCTACCGGGAACATCTCTTCCAAAGGCCTGTGAAACGCAGTTTCTTTGCAGGCCTGATCTGGCTGAAGTAGGACTTCTGCTCTGGGTGTGCTGCATTCCCCTAGAGCTGAAAGGCACAACGTGCAGGCTTCTTTCCAAAGGGCGAGTTGGGCCCCACAGCATCTTGCTTCCAGCTCTTTGGGAAGCTAAGTAACAACTCTCTCTGCACAGTGCTCTTACAGCCTACCGGGAACATCTCTTCCAAAGGCCTGTGAAACGTAGTTTCTTTGCAGGCCTGATCTGGCTGAAGTATGACTTCTGCTCTGGGTGTGCTACTTTGCCCTAGAGCTGAAAGGCACAACGTGCAGGCTTCTTTCCAAAGGGGGAGTTTGGCCCCACAGCATCTTGCTTCCAGCTCTTTGGGAAGCTAAGAAACAACTCGCTCTGCACAGTGCTGTTACAGCCTACCTGGAGCATCTCTTCCAAAGGCCTGTGAAACGCAGTTTCTTTGAAGGTCTGATCCGGCTGAAGTAGGACTTCTGCTCTGGGTGTGCTTCTTTGCCCTAGAGCCGAAAGGCACAACGTGCAGGCTTCTTTCCAAAGGGCGAGTTGGGCCCCACAGAATCTTGCTTCCAGCTCCTTGGGAAGCTAAGAAACAACTCGCTCTGCACAGTGCTCTTACAGCCTCCGGGGAGCATGTCTTCCAAAGGCCTGTGAAACGCAGTACCTTTGCAGGCCTGATCTGGCTGGAGTAGGATTTCTGCTCTGGGTGTGCTACTTTGCCCTAGAGCCGAAAGGCACAACGTGCAGGCTTCTTTCCAAAGGGCGAGTTGGGCCCCACAGCATCTTGCTTCCAGCTCTTTGGGAAGCTAAGAAACAACTCGCTCTGCACAGTGCTCTTACAGCCTACCGGGAACATCTCTTCCAAAGGCCTGTGAAAGGCAGTTTCTTTGCAGGCCTTATCTGGCTGAAGTAGGACTTCTGCTCTGGGTTCGCTACTTTGCCCTAGAGCTGAAAGGCACAACGTGTAGGCTTCTTTCCAAATGGCGATTTGGGCCCCACAGCATCTTGCTTCCAGCTCTTTGGGAAGCTAAGAAACAACTCGCTCTGCACACTGCTCTTACAGCCTACCGGGAGGATCTCTTCCAAAGGCCTGTGAAACGCACTTTCTTTGCAGGCCTGATCTGGCTGAAGTAGGACTTCAGCTCTGGGTGTGCTACTTTGCCCTAGAGCTGAAAGGCACAACGTGTAGGCTTCTTTCCAAAGGGCGAGTTGGGCTCCACAGCATCTTGCTTCCAGCTCTTTGGGAAGCTAAGAAACAACTCGCTCTGCACAGTGCTCTTACAGCCTAGTGGGAACATCTCTTCCAAAGGCCTGTGAAACGCAGTTTCTTTGCAGGCCTGATCTGGCTGAAGTAGGACTTCTGCTCTGGGTGTGCTACTTTGCCCTAGAGCGGAAAGGCACAACGTGCAGGCTTCTTTCCAAAGGGCGAGTTGGGCCCGACAGCATCTTGCTTCCAGCTCTTTGGGAAGCTAAGAAAGCACTCGCTCTGCACAGTGTACTTACAGCCTACCGGAAACCTCTCTTCCAAAGGCCTGGGAAACGCAGCTTCTTTGCAGGCCTGATCTGGCTGAAGTAGGACTTCTGCTCTGGGTGTGCTACTTTGCCCTAGAGCTAAAGGCACAACGTGCATTCTTCTTTCCAAAGGGCGAGTTGGGCCCCACAGCATCTTGCTTCCAGCTCTTTGGGAAGCTAAGAAACAACTCGCTCTGCACTGTGCTCTTACAGCCTACCGGGAACATCTGTTCCAAATGCCTGTGAAAGGCAGTTTCTTTGCAGGCCTGATCTGGCTGAAGTAGGACTTCTGCTCTGGGTGTGCTACTTTGCCCTAGAGCTGAAAGGCACAAGGTGCAGGCTTCTTTAAAAGGGGCGAGTTGGGCCCCACAGCATCTTGCTTCCAGCTCTTTGGGAAGCTAAGAAACAACTCGCTCTGCACAGTGCTCTTACAGCCTAGTGGGAACATCTCTTCCAAAGGCCTGTGAAACGCAGTTTCTTTGCAGGCCTGATCTGGCTGAAGTAGGACTTCTGCTCTGGGTGTGCTTCTTTGCCCTAGAGCTGAAAGGCACAACGTGCAGGCTTCTTTCCCAAGGGCGAGCTGGGCCCCACAGCATCTTGCTTCCAGCTCCTAGGGAAGCTAAGAAACAACTCGCTCTGCACAGTGCTCTTACATCCTACCGGGAACATCTCTTCCAAAGGCCTGTGAAACGCAGTTTCTTTGCAGGCCTGATCTGGCTGAAGTAGGACTTCTGCTCTGGGTGTGCTACTTTGCCCTAGAGCTGAAAGGCACAACGTGCAGGCTTCTTTCCAAAGGGCGAGTTGGGCCCCACAGCATCTTGCTTCCAGCTCTTTGGGAAGCTAAGAAACAACTCGCTCTGCACAGTGCTCTTACAGCCTACCGGGAACATCTCTTCCAAAGGCCTGTGAAACGCAGTTTCTTTGCAGGCCTGATCTGGCTGGAGTAGGACTTCTGCTCTGGGTGTGCTACTTTGCCCTAGAGCCGAAAGGCACAACGTGCAGGCTTCTTTCCAAAGGGCGAGTTGGGCCCCACAGCATCTTGCTTCCAGCTCTTTGGGAAGCTAAGAAACAACTCGCTCTGCACACTGCTCTTACAGCCTAGTGGGAGCATCTCTTCCAAAGGCCTGTGAAAGGCAGTTTCTTTGCAGGCCTGATCTGGCTGAAGTAGGACTTCTGCTCTGGGTTCGCTACTTTGCCCTAGAGCTGAAAGGCACAACGTGCAGGCTTCTTTCCAAAGCGCGAGTTGGGCCCCACAGCATCTTGCTTCCAGCTCTTTGGAAAGCTAAGAAACAACTCGCTCTGCACACTGCTCTTACAGCCTACCGGGAGCATCTCTTCCAAAGGCCTGTGAAACGCACTTTCTTTGCAGGCCTGATCTGGCTGAAGTAGGACTTCAGCTCTGGGTGTGCTACTTTGCCCTAGAGCTGAAAGGCACAACGTGCAGGCTTCTTTCCAAAGGGCGAGTTGGGCCCCAGAGCATCTTGCTTCCAGCTCTTTGGGAAGCTAAGAAACAACTCGCTCTGCACAGTGCTCTTACAGCCTACCGGGAGCATCTCTTCCAAAGGCCTGTGAAACGCAGTTTCTTTGCAGGCCTTATCTGGCTGAAGTAGGACTTCTGCTCTGGGTGTGCTACTTTGCCCTAGAGCTGAAAGGCACAACGTGCAGTCTTCTTTCCAAAGGGCGAGTTGGGCCCCACAGCATCTTGCTTCCAGCTCTTTGGGAAGCTAAGAAACAACTCGCTCTGCACAGTGCTCTTACAGCCTACCGGGAACATCTCTTCCAAAGGCCTGTGAAACGCAGTTTCTTTGCAGGCCTGATCTGGCTGAAGTAGGACTTCTGCTCTGGGTGTGCTACTTTGCCCTAGAGCTGAAAGGCACAACGTGCAGGCTTCTTTCCAAAGGGTGAGTTGGGCCCCAGAGCATCTTGCTTCCAGCTCTTTGGGAAGCTAAGAAACAGCTCGCTCTGCACAGTACTCTTACAGCCTACCGGGAACATCTCTTCCAAAGGCCTGTGAAACGCAGTTTCTTTGCAAGCCTGATCTGGCTGAAGTAGGACTTCTGCTCTGGGTGTGCTACTTTGCCCTAGAGCTGAAAGGCACAACGTGCAGGCTTCTTTCCAAAGGGCGATTTGGGCCCCACAGCATCTTGCTTCCAGCTCTTTGGGAAGCTAAGAAACAACTCGCTCTGCACAGTGCTCTTACAGCCTACCTGGAGTATCTCTTCCAAAGGCCTGTAAAACGCAGTTTCTTTGCAGGCCTGATCTGGCTGAAGTAGGACTTCTGCTCTGGGTGTGCTACTTTGCCCTAGGGCCGAAAGGCACAACGTGCAGGCTTCTTTCCAAAGGGCGAGTTGGGCCCCACAGCATCTTGCTTCCAGCTCTTTGGGAAGCTAAGAAACAACTCGCTCTGCACAGTGCTCTTACAGCCTACCGGGAACATCTCTTCCAAAGGCCTGTGAAACGCAGTTTCTTTGCAGGCCTGATCTGGCTGAAGTAGGACTTCTGCTCTGGGTGTGCTACTTTGCCCTAGAGCTGAAAGGCACAACGTGCAGGCTTCTTTCCAAAGGGCGAGTTGGGCCCCACAGCATCTTGCTTCCAGCTCTTTGGGAAGCTAAGAAACAACTCGCTCTGCACAGTGCTCTTACAGCCTACCTGGAGCATCTCTTCCAAAGGCCTGTGAAACGCAGTTTCTTTGCAGGCCTGATCCGGCTGAAGTAGGACTTCTGCTCTGGGTGTGCTACTTTGCCCTAGAGCTGAAAGGCACAACGTGCAGGCTTCTTTCCAAAGGGCGAGTTGGGCCCCAGAGCATCTTGCTTCCAGCTCTTTGGGAAGCTAAGAAACAACTCGCTCTGCACAGTGCTCTTACAGCCTACCGGGAGCATCTCTTCCAAAGGCCTGTGAAACGCAGTTTCTTTGCAGGCCTGATCTGCCTGAAGTAGAACTTCTGCTCTGGGCGTGCTACTTTGCCCTAGAGCTGAAAGGCACAACGTGCAGGCTTCTTTCCAAAGGGCGAGTTGGGCCCCACAGAATCTTGCTTCCAGCTCTTTGGGAAGCTAAGAAACAACTCGCTCTGCACAGTGCTCTTACATCCTCCGGGGAGCATGTCTTTCAAAGGCCTGTGAAACGCAGTTTCTTTGCAGGCCTGATCTGGCTGAAGTAGGACTTCTGCTCTGGGTGTGCTACTTTGCCCTAGAGCCGAAAGGCACAACGTGCAGGCTTCTTTCCAAAGGGCGAGTTGGGCCCCACAGCATCTTGCTTCCAGCTCTTTGGGAAGCTAAGAAACAACTCGCTCTGCACAGTGCTCTTACAGCCTACCGGGAACATCTCTTCCAAAGGCCTGTGAAAGGCAGTTTCTGTGCAGGTCTGATCTGGCTGAAGTAGGACTTCTGCTCTGGGTGTGCTACTTTGCCCTAGAGCTGAAAGGCACAACGTGCAGGCTTCTTTCCAAAGGGCGAGTTGGGCCCCACAGCATCTTGCTTCCAGCTCTTTGGGAAGCTAAGAAACAACTCGCTCTGCACAGTGCTCTTACAGCCTACCGGGAACATCTCTTCCAAAGGCCTGTGAAACGCAGTTTCTTTGCAGGCCTGATCTGGCTGAAGTAGGACTTCTGCTCTGGGTGTGCTGCATTCCCCTAGAGCTGAAAGGCACAACGTGCAGGCTTCTTTCCAAAGGGCGAGTTGGGCCCCACAGCATCTTGCTTCCAGCTCTTTGGGAAGCTAAGTAACAACTCTCTCTGCACAGTGCTCTTACAGCCTACCGGGAACATCTCTTCCAAAGGCCTGTGAAACGCAGTTTCTTTGCAGGCCTGATCTGGCTGAAGTAGGACTTCTGCTCTGGGTGTGCTACTTTGCCCTAGAGCTGAAAGGCACAACGTGCAGGCTTCTTTCCAAAGGGCGAGATGGGCCCCACAGCATCTTGCTTCCAGCTCTTTGGGAAGCTAAGAAACAACTCGCTCTGCACAGTGCTCTTACAGCCTACCGGGAACATCTCTTCCAAAGGCCTGTGAAACGCAGTTTCTTTGCAGGCCTGATCTGGCTGGAGTAGGACTTCTGCTCTGGGTGTGCTACTTTGCCCTAGAGCTGAAAGGCACAACGTGCAGGCTTCTTTCCAAAGGGCGAGTTGGGCCCCACAGCATCTTGCTTCCTGCTCTTTGGGAAGCTAAGAAACAACTCGCTCTGCACAGTGCTCTTACAGCCTACCGGGAGTATCTCTTCCAAAGGCCTGTGAAACGCAGTTTCTTTGCAGGCCTGATCTGGCTGAAGTAGGACTTCTGCTCTGGGTGTGCTACTTTGCCCTAGAGCCGAAAGGCACAACGTGCAGGCTTCTTTCCAAAGGGCGAGTTGGGCCCCACAGCATCTTGCTTCCAGCTCTTTGGGAAGCTAAGAAACAACTCGCTCTGCACAGTGCTCTTACAGCCTACCGGGAACATCTCTTCCAAAGGCCTGTGAAACGCAGTTTCTTTGCAGGCCTGATCTGGCTGAAGTAGGACTTCTGCTCTGGGTGTGCTACTTTGCCCTAGAGCTGAAAGGCACAACGTGCAGGCTTCTTTCCAAAGGGCGAGTTGGGCCCCACAGCATCTTGCTTCCAGCTCTTTGGGAAGCTAAGAAACAACTCGCTCTGCACAGTGCTCTTACAGCCTACCGGGAACATCTCTTCCAAAGGCCTGTGAAACGCAGTTTCTGTGCAGGTCTGATCTGGCTGAAGTAGGACTTCTGCTCTGGGTGTGCTACTTTGCCCTAGAGCTGAAAGGCACAACGTGCAGGCTTCTTTCCAAAGGGCGAGTTGGGCCCCACAGCATCTTGCTTCCAGCTCTTTGGGAAGCTAAGAAACAACTCGCTCTGCACAGTGCTCTTACAGCCTACCGGGAACATCTCTTCCAAAGGCCTGTGAAACGCAGTTTCTTTGCAGGCCTGATCTGGCTGAAGTAGGACTTCTGCTCTGGGTGTGCTACTTTGCCGTAGAGCTAAAGGCACAACGAACAGGCTTCTTTCCAAGGGGCGAGTTGGGCCCCTCAGCATCTTGCTTCCAGCTCTTTGGGAAGCTAAGAAACAACTCGCTCTGCACAGTGCTCTTGCAGCCTACCGGGAACATCTCTTCCAAAGGCCTGTGAAACGCAGTTTCTTTGCAGGCCTGATCTGGCTGAAGTAGGACTTCTGCTCTGGGTGTGCTACATTGCCCTAGAGCTGAAAGGCACAACGTGCAGGCTTCTTTCCAAAGGGCGAGTTGGGCCCCACAGCATCTTGCTTCCAGCTCTTTGGGAAGCTAAGAAACAACTCGCTCTGCACAGTGCTCTTACAGCCTACCGGGAACATCTCTTCCAAAGGCCTGTGAAACGCAGTTTCTTTGCAGGCCTGATCTGGCTGAAGTAGGACTTCTGCTCTGGGTGTGCTGCATTCCCCTAGAGCTGAAAGGCACAACGTGCAGGCTTCTTTCCAAAGGGCGAGTTGGGCCCCACAGCATCTTGCTTCCAGCTCTTTGGGAAGCTAAGTAACAACTCTCTCTGCACAGTGCTCTTACAGCCTACCGGGAACATCTCTTCCAAAGGCCTGTGAAACGCAGTTTCTTTGCAGGCCTGATCTGGCTGAAGTAGGACTTCTGCTCTGGGTGTGCTACTTTGCCCTAGAGCTGAAAGGCACAACGTGCAGGCTTCTTTCCAAAGGGGGAGTTGGGCCCCACAGCATCTTGCTTCCAGCTCTTTGGGAAGCTAAGAAACAACTCGCTCTGCACAGTGCTGTTACAGCCTACCTGGAACATGTCTTCCAAAGGCCTGTGAAACGCAGTTTCTTTGCAGGCCTGATCTGGCTGAAGTAGGACTTCTGCTCTGGGTGTGCTTCTTTGCCCTAGAGCCGAAAGGCACAACGTGCAGGCTTCTTTCCAAAGGGCGAGTTGGGCCCCACAGAATCTTGCTTCCAGCTCTTTGGGAAGCTAAGAAACAACTCGCTCTGCACAGTGCTCTTACAGCCTACGGGGAGCATGTCTTCCAAAGGCCTGTGAAACGCAGTTTCTTTGCAGGCCTGATCTGGCTGAAGTAGGACTTCTGCTCTGGGTGTGCTACTTTGCCCTAGAGCCGAAAGGCACAACGTGCAGGCTTCTTTCCAAAGGGCGAGTTGGGCCCCACAGCATCTTGCTTCCAGCTCTTTGGGAAGCTAAGAAAGCACTCGCTCTGCACAGTGTTCTTACAGCCTACCGGGAACATCTGTTCCAAAGGCCTGTGAAAGGCAGTTTCTTTGCAGGCCTGATCTGGCTGAAGTAGGACTTCTGCTCTGGGTGTGCTACTTTGCCCTAGAGCTGAAAGGCACAAGGTGCAGGCTTCTTTAAAAGGGGCGAGTTGGGCCCCACAGCATCTTGCTTCCAGCTCTTTGGGAAGCTAAGACACCACTCGCTCTGCACAGTGTACTTACAGCCTACCGGAAACATCTCTTCCAAAGGCCTGTGAAACGCAGTTTCTTTGCAGGCCTGATCTGGCTGAAGTAGGACTTCTGCTCTGGGTGTGCTACTTTGCCCTAGAGCTGAAAGGCACAACGTGCAGGCTTTTTTCCAAAGGGCGATTTGGGCCCCACAGCATCTTGCTTCCAGCTCTTTGGGAAGCTAAGAAACAACTCGCTCTGCACAGTGCTCTTACAGCCTACCTGGAGCATCTCTTCCAAAGGCCTGTGAAACGCAGTTTCTTTGAAGGCCTGATCCAGCTGAAGTAGGACTTCTGCTCTGGGTGTGCTTCTTTGCCCTAGAGCCGAAAGGCACAACGTGCAGGCTTCTTTCCAAAGGGCGAGTTGGGCCCCACAGCATCTTGCTTCCAGCTCTTTGGGAAGCTAAGAAACCACTCGCTCTGCACAGTGTACTTACAGCCTACCGGAAACATCTCTTCCAAAGGCCTGTGAAACGCAGGTTCTTTGCAGGCCTGATCTGGCTGAAGTAGGACTTCTGCTCTGGGTGTGCTAATTGGCCCTAGAGCTGAAAGGCACAACGTGCAGGCTTCATTCCAAAGGGCGAGTTGGGCCCCACAGCATCTTGCTTCCAGCTCTTTGGGAAGCTAAGAAACAACTCGCTCTGCACAGTGCTCTTACAGCCTGCCAGGAACATCTCTTCCAAAGGCCTGTGAAACGCAGTTTCTTTGCAGGCCTGATCTGGCTGAAGTAGGACTTCTGCTCTGGGTGTGCTACTTTGCCCTAGAGCCGAAAGGCACAACGTACAGGCTTCTTTCCAAAGGGCGAGTTGGGCCCCACAGCATCTTGCTTCCAACTCTTTGGGAAGCTAAGAAACAACTCGCTCTGCACAGTGCTCTTACAGCCTACCGGGAACATCTCTTCCAAAGGCCTGTGAAAGGCAGTTTCTTTGCAGGCCTGATCTGGCTGAAGTAGGACTTCTGCTCTGGGTTCTCTACTTTGCCCTAGAGCTGAAAGGCACAACGTGCAGGCTTCTTTCCAAATGGCGATTTGGGCCCCACAGCATCTTGCTTCCAGCTCTTTGGGAAGCTAAGAAACAACTCGCTCTGCACACTGCTCTTACAGCCTACCGGGAGCATCTCTTCCAAAGGCCTGTGAAACGCACTTTCTTTGCAGGCCTGATCTGGCTGAAGTAGGACTTCAGCTCTGGGTGTGCTACTTTGCCCTAGAGCTGAAAGGCACAACGTGCAGGCTTCTTTCCAAAGGGCGAGTTGGGCCCCAGAGCATCTTGCTTCCAGCTCTTTGGGAAGCTAAGAAACAACTCGCTCTGCACAGTGCTCTTACAGCCTACCGGGAGCATCTCTTCCAAAGGCCTGTGAAACGCAGTTTCTTTGCAGGCCTTATCTGGCTGAAGTAGGACTTCTGCTCTGGGTGTGCTACTTTGCCCTAGAGCTGAAAGGCACAACGTGCAGGCTTCTTTCCAAAGGGCGAGTTTGACCCCACAGCATCTTGCTTCCAGCTCTTTGGGAAGCTAAGAAACAACTCGCTCTGCACAGTGCTCTTACAGCCTACCGGGAACATCTCTTCCAAAGGCCTGTGAAACGCAGTTTCTTTGCAGGCCTGATCTGGCTGAAGTAGGACTTCTGCTCTGGGTGTGCTACTTTGCCCTAGAGCTGAAAGGCACAACGTGCAGGCTTCTTTCCAAAGGGTTTAGTTGGGCCCCAGAGCATCTTGCTTCCAGCTCATTGGGAAGCTAAGAAACAGCTCGCTCTGCACAGTGCTCTTACAGCCTACCGGGAACATCTCTTCCAAAGGCCTGTGAAACGCAGTTTCTTTGCAAGCCTGATCTGGCTGAAGTAGGACTTCTGCTCTGGGTGTGCTACATTGCCCTAGAGCTGAAAGGCACAACGTGCAGGCTTCTTTCCAAGGGGCGAGTTGGGCCCCAGAGCATCTTTCTTCCAGCTCTTTGGGAAGCTAAGAAACAACTCGCTCTGCACAGTGCTCTTACAGCCTACCGGGAACATCTCTTCCAAAGGCCTGGTTAAACGCAGTTTCTTTGCAGGCCTGATCTGGCTGAAGTAGGACTTCTGCTCTGGGTGTGCTACTTTGCCCTAGAGCTGAAAGGCACAACGTGCAGGCTTCTTTCGAAAGTGCGAGTTGGGTCCCACAGCATCTTGCTTCCAGCTCTTTGGGAAGCTAAGAAACAACTCGCTCTGCACAGAGCTCTTACAGCCTCCGGGGAGCATGTCTTCCAAAGGCCTGTGAAACGCAGTTTCTTTGCAGGCCTGATCTGGCTGAAGTAGGACTTCTGCTCTGGGTGTGCTACTTTGCCCTAGAGCCGAAAGGCACAACGTGCAGGCTTCTTTCCAAAGGGCGAGTTGGGCCCCACAGCATCTTGCTTCCAGCTCTTTGGGAAGCTAAGAAACAACTCGCTCTGCACAGTGCTCTTACAGCCTAGTGGGAACATCTCTTCCAAATGCCTGTGAAACGCAGTTTCTTTGCAGGCCTGATCTGGCTGGAGTAGGACTTCTGCTCTGGGTGTGATACTTTGCCCTAGAGCTGAAAGGCACAACGTGCAGGCTTCTTTCCAAAGGGCGAGTTGGGCCCCACAGCATCTTGCTTCCAGCTCTTTGGGAAGCTAAGAAACAACTCGCTGTGCACAGTGCTCTTACAGCCTAGTGGGAACATCTCTTCCAAAGGCCTGTGAAACGAAGATTCTTTGCAGGCCTGATCTGGCTGAAGTAGGACTTCTGCTCTGGGTGTGCTACTTTGCCCTAGAGCTGAAAGGCACAACGTGCAGGCTTCTTTCCAAAGGGCGAGTTGGGCCCCACAGCATCTTGCTTCCAGCTCTTTGGGAAGCTAAGAAACCACTCGCTCTGCACAGTGTACTTACAGCCTACCGGAAACATCTCTTCCAAAGGCCTGGGAAACGCAGCTTCTTTGCAGGCCTGATCTGGCTGAAGTAGGACTTCTGCTCTGGGTGTGCTAATTGGCCCTAGAGCTGAAAGGCACAACGTGCAGGCTTCATTCGAAAGGGCGAGTTGGGCCCCACAGCATCTTGCTTCCAGCTCTTTGGGAAGCTAAGAAACAACTCGCTCTGCACGGTGCTCTTACAGCCTGCCAGGAACATCTCTTCCAAAGGCCTGTGAAACGCAGTTTCTTTGCAGGCCTGATCTGCCTGAAGTAGGACTTCTGCTCTGGGTGTGCTACTTTGCCCTAGAGCTGAAAGGCACAACGTGCAGGCTTCTTTCCAAAGGGCGAGTTGGGCCCCACAGCATCTTGCTTCCAGCTCTTTGGGAAGCTAAGAAACAACTCGCTCTGCACAGTGCTCTTACAGCCTACCGGGAGCATCTCTTCCAAAGGCCTGTGAAACGCAGTTTCTTTGCAGGCCTGATCTGGCTGAAGTAGGACTTCTGCTCTGGGTTCTCTACTTTGCCCTAGAGCTGAAAGGCACAACGTGCAGGCTTCTTTCCAAATGGCGATTTGGGCCCCACAGCATCTTGCTTCCAGCTCATTGGGAAGCTAAGAAACAACTCGCTCTGCACACTGCTCTTACAGCCTACCGGGAGCATCTCTTCCAAAGGCCTGTGAAACGCACTTTCTTTGCAGGCCTGATCTGGCTGAAGTAGGACTTCAGCTCTGGGTGTGCTACTTTGCCCTAGAGCTGAAAGGCACAACGTGCAGGCTTCTTTCCAAAGGGCGAGTTGGGCCCCAGAGCATCTTGCTTCCAGCTCTTTGGGAAGCTAAGAAACAACTCGCTCTGCACAGTGCTCTTACAGCCTACCGGGAGCATCTCTTCCAAAGGCCTGTGAAACGCAGTTTCTTTGCAGGCCTTATCTGGCTGAAGTAGGACTTCTGCTCTGGGTGTGCTACTTTGCCCTAGAGCTGAAAGGCACAACGTGCAGGCTTCTTTCCAAAGGGCGAGTTGGACCCCACAGCATCTTGCTTCCAGCTCTTTGGGAAGCTAAGAAACAACTCGCTCTGCACAGTGCTCTTACAGCCTACCGGGAACATCTCTTCCAAAGGCCTGTGAAACGCAGTTTCTTTGCAGGCCTGATCTGGCTGAAGTAGGACTTCTGCTCTGGGTGTGCTACTTTGCCCTAGAGCTGAAAGGCACAACGTGCAGGCTTCTTTCCAAAGGGTTTAGTTGGGCCCCAGAGCATCTTGCTTCCAGCTCATTGGGAAGCTAAGAAACAGCTCGCTCTGCACAGTGCTCTTACAGCCTACCGGGAACATCTCTTCCAAAGGCCTGTGAAACGCAGTTTCTTTGCAAGCCTGATCTGGCTGAAGTAGGACTTCTGCTCTGGGTGTGCTACATTGCCCTAGAGCTGAAAGGCACAACGTGCAGGCTTCTTTCCAAGGGGCGAGTTGGGCCCCAGAGCATCTTTCTTCCAGCTCTTTGGGAAGCTAAGAAACAACTCGCTCTGCACAGTGCTCTTACAGCCTACCGGGAACATCTCTTCCAAAGGCCTGGTTAAACGCAGTTTCTTTGCAGGCCTGATCTGGCTGAAGTAGGACTTCTGCTCTGGGTGTGCTACTTTGCCCTAGAGCTGAAAGGCACAACGTGCAGGCTTCTTTCGAAAGTGCGAGTTGGGCCCCACAGCATCTTGCTTCCAGCTCTTTGGGAAGCTAAGAAACAACTCGCTCTGCACAGAGCTCTTACAGCCTCCGGGGAGCATGTCTTCCAAAGGCCTGTGAAACGCAGTTTCTTTGCAGGCCTGATCTGGCTGAAGTAGGACTTCTGCTCTGGGTGTGCTACTTTGCCCTAGAGCCGAAAGGCACAACGTGCAGGCTTCTTTCCAAAGGGCGAGTTGGGCCCCACAGCATCTTGCTTCCAGCTCTTTGGGAAGCTAAGAAACAACTCGCTCTGCACAGTGCTCTTACAGCCTAGTGGGAACATCTCTTCCAAATGCCTGTGAAACGCAGTTTCTTTGCAGGCCTGATCTGGCTGGAGTAGGACTTCTGCTCTGGGTGTGATACTTTGCCCTAGAGCTGAAAGGCACAACGTGCAGGCTTCTTTCCAAAGGGCGAGTTGGGCCCCACAGCATCTTGCTTCCAGCTCTTTGGGAAGCTAAGAAACAACTCGCTGTGCACAGTGCTCTTACAGCCTAGTGGGAACATCTCTTCCAAAGGCCTGTGAAACGAAGATTCTTTGCAGGCCTGATCTGGCTGAAGTAGGACTTCTGCTCTGGGTGTGCTACTTTGCCCTAGAGCTGAAAGGCACAACGTGCAGGCTTCTTTCCAAAGGGCGAGTTGGGCCCCACAGCATCTTGCTTCCAGCTCTTTGGGAAGCTAAGAAACCACTCGCTCTGCACAGTGTACTTACAGCCTACCGGAAACATCTCTTCCAAAGGCCTGGGAAACGCAGCTTCTTTGCAGGCCTGATCTGGCTGAAGTAGGACTTCTGCTCTGGGTGTGCTAATTGGCCCTAGAGCTGAAAGGCACAACGTGCAGGCTTCATTCGAAAGGGCGAGTTGGGCCCCACAGCATCTTGCTTCCAGCTCTTTGGGAAGCTAAGAAACAACTCGCTCTGCACAGTGCTCTTACAGCCTGCCAGGAACATCTCTTCCAAAGGCCTGTGAAACGCAGTTTCTTTGCAGGCCTGATCTGCCTGAAGTAGGACTTCTGCTCTGGGTGTGCTACTTTGCCCTAGAGCTGAAAGGCACAACGTCCAGGCTTCTTTCCAAAGGGCGAGTTGGGCCCCACAGCATCTTGCTTCCAGCTCTTTGGGAAGCTAAGAAACAACTCGCTCTGCACAGTGCTCTTACAGCCTACCGGGAGCATCTCTTCCAAAGGCCTGTGAAACGCAGTTTCTTTGCAGGCCTGATCTGGCTGAAGTAGGACTTCTGCTCTGGGTGTGCTACTTTGCCCTAGAGCCGAAAGGCACAACGTGCAGGCTTCTTTCCAAAGGGCGAGTTGGGCCCCACAGCATCTTGCTTCCAGCTCTTTGGGAAGCTAAGAAACAACTCGCTCTGCACAGTGCTCTTACAGCCTAGTGGGAACATCTCTTCCAAAGGCCTGTGAAACGCAGTTTCTTTGCAGGCCTTATCTGGCTGAAGTAGGACTTCTGCTCTGGGTTCGCTACTTTGCCCTAGAGCTGAAAGGCACAACGTGTAGGCTTCTTTCCAAATGGCGATTTGGGCCCCACAGCATCTTGCTTCCAGCTCTTTGGGAAGCTAAGAAACAACTCGCTCTGCACAGTGCTCTTACAGCCTACCGGGAGCATCTCTTCCAAAGGCCTGTGAAACGCACTTTCTTTGCAGGCCTGATCTGGCTGAAGTAGGACTTCAGCTCTGGGTGTGCTACTTTGCCCTAGAGCTGAAAGGCACAACGTGTAGGCTTCTTTCCAAAGGGCGAGTTGGGCTCCACAGCATCTTGCTTCCAGCTCTTTGGGAAGCTAAGAAACAACTCGCTCTGCACAGTGCTCTTACAGCCCAGTGGGAACATCTCTTCCAAAGGCCTGTGAAACGCAGTTTCTTTGCAGGCCTGATCTGGCTGGAGTAGGACTTCTGGTCTGGGTGTGATACTTTGCCCTAGAGCTGAAAGGCACAACGTGCAGGCTTCTTTCCAAAGGGCGAGTTGGGCCCCACAGCATCTTGCTTCCAGCTCTTTGGGAAGCTAAGAAACAACTCGCTCTGCACAGTGCTCTTACAGCCTACCGGGAACATGTCTTCCAAAGGCCTGTGAAACGCAGTTTCTTTGCAGGCCTGATCTGGCTGAAGTAGGACTTCTGCTCTGGGTGTGCTACTTTGCCCTAGAGCTGAAAGGCACAACGTGCAGGCTTCTTTCCAAAGGGCGATTTGGGCCCCACAGCATCTTGCTTCCTGCTCTTTGGGAAGCTAAGAAACAACTTGCTCTGCACAGTGCTCTTACAGCCTACCTGGGGTATCTCTTCCAAAGGCCTGTGAAAGGCAGTTTCTTTGCAGGCCTGATCTGGCTGAAGTAGGACTTCTGCTCTGGGTGTGCTACTTTGCCCTAGAGCCGAAAGGCACAACGTGCAGGCTTCTTTCCAAAGGGCGAGTTGGGCCCCACAGCATCTTGCTTCCAGCTCTTTGGGAAGCTAAGAAACAACTCGCTCTGCACAGTGCTCTTACAGCCTACCGGGAACATCTCTTCCAAAGGCCTGTGAAACGCAGTTTCTTTGCAGGCCTGATCTGGCTGAAGTAGGACTTCTGCTCTGGGTGTGCTACTTTGCCCTAGAGCTGAAAGGCACAACGTGCAGGATTTTTTCCAAAGGGCGATTTGGGCCCCACAGCATCTTGCTTCCAGCTCTTTGGGAAGCTAAGAAACAACTCGCTCTGCACAGTGCTCTTACAGCCTACCTGGAGCATCTCTTCCAAAGGCCTGTGAAACGCAGTTTCTTTGAAGGCCTGATCCAGCTGAAGTAGGACTTCTGCTCTGGGTGTGCTTCTTTGCCCTAGAGCCGAAAGGCACAACGTGCAGGCTTCTTTCCAAAGGGCGAGTTGGGCCCCACAGAATCTTGCTTCCAGCTCCTTGGGAAGCTAAGAAACAACTCGCTCTGCACAGTGCTCTTACAGCCTCCGGGGAGCATGTCTTCCAAAGGCCTGTGAAACGCAGTTTCTTTGCAGGCCTGATCTGGCTGGAGTAGGACTTCTGCTCTCGGTGTGCTACTTTGCCCTAGAGCCGAAAGGCACAACGTGCAGGCTTCTTTCCAAAGGGCGAGTTGGGCCCCACTGCATCTTGCTTCCAGCTCTTTGGGAAGCTAAGAAACAACTCGCTCTGCACAGTGCTCTTACAGCCTACCGGGAACATCTCTTCCAAAGGCCTGTGAAAGGCAGTTTCTTTGCAGGCCTTATCTGGCTGAAGTAGGACTTCTGCTCTGGGTTCGCTACTTTGCCCTAGAGCTGAAAGGCACAACGTGTAGGCTTCTTTCCAAAGGGCGATTTGGGCCCCACAGCATCTTGCTTCCCGCTCTTTGGGAAGCTAAGAAACAACTCGCTCTGCACACTGCTCTTACAGCCTACCGGGAGCATCTCTTCCAAAGGCCTGTGAAACGCACTTTCTTTGCAGGCCTGATCTGGCTGAAGTAGGACTTCAGCTCTGGGTGTGCTACTTTGCCCTAGAGCTGAAAGGCACAACGTGTAGGCTTCTTTCCAAAGGGCGAGTTGGGCTCCACAGCATCTTGCTTCCAGCTCTTTGGGAAGCTAAGAAACAACTCGCTCTGCACAGTGCTCTTACAGCCTAGTGGGAACATCTCTTCCAAAGGCCTGTGAAACGCAGTTTCTTTGCAGGCCTGATCTGCCTGAAGTAGGACTTCTGCTCTGGGTGTGCTACTTTGCCCTAGAGCTGAAAGGCACAACGTGCAGGCTTCTTTCCAAAGGGCGAGTTGGGCCCGACAGCATCTTGCTTCCAGCTCTTTGGGAATCTAAGAAAGCACTCGCTCTGCACAGTGTACTTACAGCCTACCGGAAACATCTCTTCCAAAGGCCTGGGAAACGCACCTTCTTTGCAGGCCTGATCTGGCTGAAGTAGGACTTCTGCTCTGGGTGTGCTACTTTGCCCTAGAGCTGAAAGGCACAACGTGCATTCTTCTTTCCAAAGGGCGAGTTGGGCCCCACAGCATCTTGCTTCCAGCTCTTTGGGAAGCTAAGAAACAAATCGCTCTGCACAGTGCTCTTACAGCCTACCGTGAACATCTGTTCCAAAGGCCTGTGAAAGGTAGTTTCTTTGCAGGCCTGATCTGGCTGAAGTAGGACTTCTGCTCTGGGTGTGCTACTTTGCCCTAGAGCTGAAAGGCACAAGGTGCAGGCTTCTTTAAAAGGCGCGAGTTGGGCCCCACAGCATCTTGCTTCCAGCTCTTTGGGAAGCTAAGAAACAACTCGCTCTGCACAGTGCTCTTACAGCCTACCAAGAGCATCTCTTCCAAAGGCCTGTGAAACGCAGTTTCTTTGCAGGCCTGATCTGGCTGAAGTAGGACTTCTGCTCTGGGTGTGCTACTTTGCCCTAGAGCTGAAAGGCACAACGTGCAGGCTTCTTTCCAAAGGGCGAGTTGGGCCCCACAGCATCTTGCTTCCAGCTCTTTGGGAAGCTAAGAAACAACTCGCTCTGCACAGTGCTCTTACAGCCTAGTGGGAACATCTCTTCCAAAGGCCTGTGAAACGCAGTTTCTTTGCAGGCCTGATCTGGCTGAAGTAGGACTTCTGCTCTGGGTGTGCTTCTTTGCCCTAGAGCTGAAAGGCACAACGTGCAGGCTTCTTTCCAAAGGGCGAGCTGGGCCCCACAGCATCTTGCTTCCAGCTCTTTGGGAAGCTAAGAAACAACTCGCTCTGCACAGTGCTCTTACATCCTACCGGGAACATCTCTTCCAAAGGCCTGTGAAACGCAGTTTCTTTGCAGGCCTGATCTGGCTGAAGTAGGACTTCTGCTCTGGGTGTGCTACTTTGCCCTAGAGCTGAAAGGCACAACGTGCAGGCTTCTTTCCAAAGGGCGAGTTGGGCCCCACAGCATCTTGCTTCCAGCTCTTTGGGAAGCTAAGAAACAACTCGCTCTGCACAGTGCTCTTACAGCCTACCGGGAACATCTCTTCCAAAGGCCTGTGAAACGCAGTTTCTTTGCAGGCCTGATCTGGCTGAAGTAGGACTTCTGCTCTGGGTGTGCTACTTTGCCCTAGAGCCGAAAGGCACAACGTGCAGGCTTCTTTCCAAAGGGCGAGTTGGGCCCCACAGCATCTTGCTTCCAGCTCTTTGGGAAGCTAAGAAACAACTCGCTCTGCACAGTGCTCTTACAGCCTACCGGGAACATCTCTTCCAAAGGCCTGTGAAACGCAGTTTCTTTGCAGGCCTGATCTGGCTGAAGTAGGACTTCTGCTCTGGGTGTGCTACTTTGCCCTAGAGCTGAAAGGCACAACGTGCAGGCTTCTTTCCAAAGGGCGAGTTGGGCCCGACAGCATCTTGCTTCCAGCTCTTTGGGAAGCTAAGAAACAACTCGCTCTGCACAGTGCTCTTACAGCCTACCGGGAACATCTCTTCCAAAGGCCTGTGAAACGCAGCTTCTTTGCAGGCCTGATCTGGCTGAAGTAGGACTTCTGCTCTGGGTGTGCTACTTTGCCCTAGAGCTGAAAGGCACAACGTGCAGTCTTCTTTCCAAAGGGCGAGTTGGGCCCCACAGCATCTTGCTTCCAGCTCTTTGGGAAGCTAAGAAACAACTCGCTCTGCACAGTGCTCTTACAGCCTACCGGGAACATCTCTTCCAAAGGCCTGTGAAACGCAGTTTCTTTGCAGGCCTGATCTGGCTGAAGTAGGACTTCTGCTCTGGGTGTGCTACTTTGCCCTAGAGCTGAAAGGCACAACGTGCAGGCTTCTTTAAAAGGGGCGAGTTGGGCCCCACAGCATCTTGCTTCCAGCTCTTTGGGAAGCTAAGAAACAACTCGCTCTGCACAGTGCTCTTACAGCCTACCAAGAGCATCTCTTCCAAAGGCCTGTGAAACGCAGTTTCTTTGCAGGCCTGATCTGGCTGAAGTAGGACTTCTGCTCTGGGTGTGCTACTTTGCCCTAGAGCTGAAAGGCACAACGTGCAGGCTTCTTTCCAAAGGGCGAGTTGGGCCCCACAGCATCTTGCTTCCAGCTCTTTGGGAAGCTAAGAAACAACTCGCTCTGCACAGTGCTCTTACAGCCTAGTGGGAACATCTCTTCCAAAGGCCTGTGAAACGCAGTTTCTTTGCAGGCCTGATCTGGCTGAAGTAGGACTTCTGCTCTGGGTGTGCTACTTTGCCCTAGAGCTGAAAGGCACAACGTGCAGGCTTCTTTCCAAAGGGCGAGTTGGGCCCCACAGCATCTTGCTTCCAGCTCTTTGGGAAGCTAAGAAACAACTCGCTCTGCACAGTGCTCTTACATCCTACCGGGAACATCTCTTCCAAAGGCCTGTGAAACGCAGTTTCTTTGCAGGCCTGATCTGGCTGAAGTAGGACTTCTGCTCTGGGTGTGCTACTTTGCCCTAGAGCTGAAAGGCACAACGTGCAGGCTTCTTTCCAAAGGGCGAGTTGGGCCCCACAGCATCTTGCTTCCAGCTCTTTGGGAAGCTAAGAAACAACTCGCTCTGCACAGTGCTCTTACAGCCTACCGGGAACATCTCTTCCAAAGGCCTGTGAAACGCAGTTTCTTTGCAGGCCTGATCTGGCTGAAGTAGGACTTCTGCTCTGGGTGTGCTACTTTGTCCTAGAGCTGAAAGGCACAACGTGCAGGCTTCTTTCCAAAGGGCGAGTTGGGCCCCACAGCATCTTGCTTCCAGCTCTTTGGGAAGCTAAGAAACAACTCGCTCTGCACAGTGCTCTTACAGCCTACCGGGAACATCTCTTCCAAAGGCCTGTGAAACGCAGTTTCTTTGCAGGCCTGATCTGGCTGAAGTAGGACTTCTGCTCTGGGTGTGCTACTTTGCCCTAGAGCTGAAAGGCACAACGTGCAGGCTTCTTTCCAAAGGGCGAGTTGGGTCCCACAGCATCTTGCTTCCAGCTCTTTGGGAAGCTAAGAAACAACTCGCTCTGCACAGTGCTCTTACAGCCTACCGGGAACATCTCTTCCAAAGGCCTGTGAAACGCAGTTTCTTTGCAGGCCTGATCTGGCTGAAGTAGGACTTCTGCTCTGGGTGTGCTACTTTGCCCTAGAGCTGAAAGGCACAACGTGCAGGCTTCTTTCCAAAGGGCGAGTTGGGCCCCACAGCATCTTGCTTCCAGCTCTTTGGGAAGCTAAGAAACAACTCGCTCTGCACAGTGCTCTTACAGCCTACCGGGAACATCTCTTCCAAAGGCCTGTGAAACGCAGTTTCTTTGCAGGCCTGATCTGGCTGAAGTAGGACTTCTGCTCTGGGTGTGCTACTTTGCCCTAGAGCTGAAAGGCACAACGTGCAGGCTTCTTTCCAAAGGGCGAGTTGGGCCCCACAGCATCTTGCTTCCAGCTCTTTGGGAAGCTAAGAAACAACTCGCTCTGCACAGTGCTCTTACAGCCTACCGGGAACATCTCTTCCAAAGGCCTGTGAAACGCAGTTTCTTTGCAGGCCTGATCTGGCTGAAGTAGGACTTCTGCTCTGGGTGTGCTACTTTGCCCTAGAGCTGAAAGGCACAACGTGCAGGCTTCTTTCCAAAGGGCGAGTTGGGCCCCACAGCATCTTGCTTCCAGCTCTTTGGGAAGCTAAGAAACAACTCGCTCTGCACAGTGCTCTTACAGCCTACCGGGAACATCTCTTCCAAAGGCCTGTGAAACGCAGTTTCTTTGCAGGCCTGATCTGGCTGAAGTAGGACTTCTGCTCTGGGTGTGCTACTTTGCCCTAGAGCTGAAAGGCACAACGTGCAGGCTTCTTTCCAAAGGGCGAGTTGGGCCCCACAGCATCTTGCTTCCAGCTCTTTGGGAAGCTAAGAAACAACTCGCTCTGCACAGTGCTCTTACAGCCTACCGGGAACATCTCTTCCAAAGGCCTGTGAAACGCAGTTTCTTTGCAGGCCTGATCTGGCTGAAGTAGGACTTCTGCTCTGGGTGTGCTACTTTGCCCTAGAGCTGAAAGGCACAAGGTGCAGGCTTCTTTAAAAGGGGCGAGTTGGGCCCCACAGCATCTTGCTTCCAGCTCTTTGGGAAGCTAAGAAACAACTCGCTCTGCACAGTGCTCTTACAGCCTAGTGGGAACATCTCTTCCAAAGGCCTGTGAAACGCAGTTTCTTTGCAGGCCTGATCTGGCTGAAGTAGGACTTCTGCTCTGGGTGTGCTACTTTGCCCTAGAGCTGAAAGGCACAACGTGCAGGCTTCTTTCCAAAGGGCGAGTTGGGCCCCACAGAATCTTGCTTCCAGCTCTTTGGGAAGCTAAGAAACAACTCGCTCTGCACAGTGCTCTTACAGCCTCCGGGGAACATCTCTTCCAAAGGCCTGTGAAACGCAGTTTCTTTGCAGGCCTGATCTGGCTGGAGTAGGACTTCTGCTCTGGGTGTGCTACTTTGCCCTAGAGCCGAAAGGCACAACGTGCAGGCTTCTTTCCAAAGGGCGAGTTGGGCCCCACAGCATCTTGCTTCCAGCTCTTTGGGAAGCTAAGAAACAACTCGCTCTGCACAGTGCTCTTACAGCCTACCGGGAACATCTCTTCCAAAGGCCTGTGAAAGGCAGTTTCTTTGCAGGCCTTATCTGGCTGAAGTAGGACTTCTGCTCTGGGTTCGCTACTTTGCCCTAGAGCTGAAAGGCACAACGTGCAGGCTTCTTTCCAAATGGCGATTTGGGCCCCACAGCATCTTGCTTCCAGCTCTTTGGGAAGCTAAGAAACAACTCGCTCTGCACACTGCTCTTACAGCCTACCGGGAGCATCTCTTCCAAAGGCCTGTGAAACGCAGTTTCTTTGCAGGCCTGATCTGGCTGAAGTAGGACTTCTGCTCTGGGTGTGCTACTTTGCCCTAGAGCTGAAAGGCACAACGTGTAGGCTTCTTTCCAAAGGGCGAGTTGGGCTCCACAGCATCTTGCTTCCAGCTCTTTGGGAAGCTAAGAAACAACTCGCTCTGCACAGTGCTCTTACAGCCTAGTGGGAACATCTCTTCCAAAGGCCTGTGAAACGCAGTTTCTTTGCAGGCCTGATCTGGCTGAAGTAGGACTTCTGCTCTGGGTGTGCTACTTTGGCCTAGAGCTGAAAGGCACAACGTGCAGGCTTCTTTCCAAAGGGCGAGTTGGGCCCCACATCATCTTGCTTCCAGCTCTTTGGGAAGCTAAGAAACCACTCGCTCTGCACAGTGTACTTACAGCCTACCGGAAACATCTCTTCCAAAGGCCTGGGAAACGCAGCTTCTTTGCAGGCCTGATCTGGCTGAAGTAGGACTTCTGCTCTGGGTGTGCTACATTGCCCTAGAGCTAAAGGCACAACGTGCATTCTTCTTTCCAAAGGGCGAGTTGGGCCCCACAGCATCTTGCTTCCAGCTCTTTGGGAAGCTAAGGAACAACTCGCTCTGCACAGTGCTCTTACAGCCTACCGGGAACATCTCTTCCAAAGGCCTGTGAAACGCAGTTTCTTTGCAGGCCTGATCTGGCTGAAGTAGGACTTCTGCTCTGGGTGTGCTACTTTGCCCTAGAGCTGAAAGGCACAAGGTGCAGGCTTCTTTAAAAGGGGCGAGTTGGGCCCCACAGCATCTTGCTTCCAGCTCTTTGGGAAGCTAAGAAACAACTCGCTCTGCACAGTGCTCTTACAGCCTACCAAGAGCATCTCTTCCAAAGGCCTGTGAAACGCAGTTTCTTTGCAGGCCTGATCTGTCTGAAGTAGGACTTCTGCTCTGGGTGTGCTACTTTGCCCTAGAGCTGAAAGGCACAACGTGCAGGCTTCTTTCCAAAGGGCGAGTTGGGCCCCACAGCATCTTGCTTCCAGCTCTTTGGGAAGCTAAGAAACAAGTCGCTCTGCACAGTGCTCTTACAGCCTAGTGGGAACATCTCTTCCAAAGGCCTGTGAAACGCAGTTTCTTTGCAGGCCTGATCTGGCTGAAGTAGGACTTCTGCTCTGGGTGTGCTTCTTTGCCCTAGAGCTGAAAGGCACAACGTGCAGGCTTCTTTCCAAAGGGCGAGCTGGGCCCCACAGCATCTTGCTTCCAGCTCTTTGGGAAGCTAAGAAACAACTCGCTCTGCACAGTGCTGTTACAGCCTACCGGGAACATCTCTTCGAAAGGCCTGTGAAACGCAGTTTCTTTGCAGGCCTGATCTGGCTGAAGTAGGACTTCTGCTCTGGGTTCGCTACTTTGCCCTAGAGCTGAAAGGCACAACGTGCAGGCTTCTTTCCAAAGGGCGAGTTGGGCCCCACAGCATCTTGCTTCCAGCTCTTTGGGAAGCTAAGAAACAACTCGCTCTGCACAGTGCTCTTACAGCCTCCGGGGAGCATGTCTTCCAAAGGCCTGTGAAACGCAGTTTCTTTGCAGGCCTGATCTGGCTGAAGTAGGACTTCTGCTCTGGGTGTGCTACTTTGCCCTAGAGCTAAAGGCACAACGTGCAGGCTTCTTTCCAAAGGGCGAGTTGGGCCCCACAGCATCTTGCTTCCAGCTCTTTGGGAAGCTAAGAAACAACTCGCTCTGCACAGTGCTCTTACAGCCTACCGGGAACATCTCTTCCAAAGGCCTGTGAAACGCAGTTTCTTTGCAGGCCTGATCTGGCTGAAGTAGGACTTCTGCTCTGGGTGTGCTACTTTGCCCTAGAGCTGAAAGGCACAACGTGCAGGCTTCTTTCCAAAGGGCGAGTTGGGCCCCACAGCATCTTGCTTCCAGCTCTTTGGGAAGCTAAGAAACAACTCGCTCTGCACAGTGCTCTTACAGCCTAGCGGGAACATCTCTTCCAAAGGCCTGTGAAACGCAGTTTCTTTGCAGGCCTGATCTGGCTGAAGTAGGACTTCTGCTCTGGGTGTGCTACTTTGCCCTAGAGCTGAAAGGCACAACGTGCAGGCTTCTTTCCAAAGGGCGAGTTGGGCCCCACAGCATCTTGCTTCCAGCTCTTTGGGAAGCTAAGAAACAACTCGCTCTGCACAGTGCTCTTACAGCCTACGGGGAACATCTCTTCCAAAGGCCTGTGAAACGCAGTTTCTTTGCAGGCCTGATCTGGCTGAAGTAGGACTTCTGCTCTGGGTGTGCTACTTTGCCCTAGAGCTGAAAGGCACAACGTGCAGGCTTCTTTCCAAAGGGCGAGTTGGGCCCCACAGCATCTTGCTTCCAGCTCTTTGGGAAGCTAAGAAACAACTCGCTCTGCACAGTGCTCTTACAGCCTACCGGGAACATCTCTTCCAAAGGCCTGTGAAACGCAGTTTCTTTGCAGGCCTGATCTGGCTGAAGTAGGACTTCTGCTCTGGGTGTGCTACTTTGCCCTAGAGCTGAAAGGCACAACGTGCAGGCTTCTTTCCAAAGGGCGAGTTGGGCCCCACAGCATCTTGCTTCCAGCTCTTTGGGAAGCTAAGAAACAACTCGCTCTGCACAGTGCTCTTACAGCCTAGTGGGAACATCTCTTCCAAAGGCCTGTGAAACGCAGTTTCTTTGCAGGCCTGATCTGGCTGAAGTAGGACTTCTGCTCTGGGTGTGCTACTTTGCCCTAGAGCTGAAAGGCACAACGTGCAGGCTTCTTTCCAAAGGGCGAGTTGGGCCCCACAGCATCTTGCTTCCAGCTCTTTGGGAAGCTAAGAAACAACTCGCTCTGCACAGTGCTCTTACAGCCTACCGGGAACATCTCTTCCAAAGGCCTGTGAAACGCAGTTTCTTTGCAGGCCTGATCTGGCTGAAGTAGGACTTCTGCTCTGGGTGTGCTACTTTGCCCTAGAGCTGAAAGGCACAACGTGCAGTCTTCTTTCCAAAGGGCGAGTTGGGCCCCACAGCATCTTGCTTCCAGCTCTTTGGGAAGCTAAGAAACAACTCGCTCTGCACAGTGCTCTTACAGCCTACCGGGAACATCTCTTCCAAAGGCCTGTGAAACGCAGTTTCTTTGCAGGCCTGATCTGGCTGAAGTAGGACTTCTGCTCTGGGTGTGCTACTTTGCCCTAGAGCTGAAAGGCACAACGTGCAGGCTTCTTTCCAAAGGGCGAGTTGGGCCCCACAGCATCTTGCTTCCAGCTCTTTGGGAAGCTAAGAAACAACTCGCTCTGCACAGTGCTCTTACAGCCTACCGGGAACATCTCTTCCAAAGGCCTGTGAAACGCAGTTTCTTTGCAGGCCTGATCTGGCTGAAGTAGGACTTCTGCTCTGGGTGTGCTACTTTGCCCTAGAGCTGAAGGGCACAACGTGCAGGCTTCTTTCAAAGGGCGAGTTGGGCCCCACAGCATCTTGCTTCCAGCTCTTTGGGAAGCTAAGAAACAACTCGCTCTGCACAGTGCTCTTACAGCCTAGTGGGAACATCTCTTCCAAAGGCCTGTGAAACGCAGTTTCTTTGCAGGCCTGATCTGGCTGAAGTAGGACTTCTGCTCTGGGTGTGCTACTTTGCCCTAGAGCTGAAAGGCACAACGTGCAGGCTTCTTTCCAAAGGGCGAGTTGGGCCCCACAGCATCTTGCTTCCAGCTCTTTGGGAAGCTAAGAAACAACTCGCTCTGCACAGTGCTCTTACAGCCTAGTGGGAACATCTCTTCCAAAGGCCTGTGAAACGCAGTTTCTTTGCAGGCCTGATCTGGCTGAAGTAGGACTTCTGCTCTGGGTGTGCTACTTTGCCCTAGAGCTGAAAGGCACAACGTGCAGGCTTCTTTCCAAAGGGCGAGTTGGGCCCCACCGCATCTTGCTTCCAGCTCTTTGGGAAGCTAAGAAACAACTCGCTCTGCACAGTGCTCTTACAGCCTACCGGGAACATCTCTTCCAAAGGCCTGTGAAACGCAGTTTCTTTGCAGGCCTGATCTGGATGAAGTAGGACTTCTGCTCTGGGTGTGCTACTTTGCCCTAGAGCTGAAAGGCACAACGTGCAGGCTTCTTTCCAAAGGGTGAGTTGGGCCCCACAGCATCTTGCTTCCAGCTATTTGGAAAGGTAAGAAACAACTCTCTCTGCACAGTGCTCTTACAGCCTACCGGGAACGTCTCTTCCAGAGACCTGTGAAACGTAGTTTCTTTGCAGGCCTGATCTGGCTGAAGTAGGACTTCTGCTCTGGGTGTGCTACTTTGCCCTAGAGCTGAAAGGCACAACGTGCAGGCTTCTTTCCAAAGGGCGAGTTGGGCCCCACAGCATCTTGCTTCCAGCTCTTTGGGAAGCTAAGAAACAACTCGCTCTGCACAGTGCTCTTACAGCCTACCGGGAACATCTCTTCGAAAGGCCTGTGAAACGCAGTTTCTTTGCAGGCCTTATCTGGCTGAAGTAGGACTTCTGCTCTGGGTGTGCTACTTTGCCCTAGAGCTGAAAGGCACAAGGTGCAGGCTTCTTTCCAAAGGGCGAGTTGGGCCCCACAGCATCTTGCTTCCAGCTCTTTGGGAAGCTAGGATACAACTCGCTCTGCGCAGTGCTCTTTCAGCCTACAGGGAACATCTCTTCCAAAGGCCTGTGAAACGCAGTTTCTTTGCAGGCCTGATCTGGCTGAAGTAGGACTTCTGCTCTGGGTGTGCTACTTTGCCCTAGAGCTGAAAGGCACAACGTGCAGGCTTCTTTCCAAGGGGCGAGTTGGGCCCCACAGCATCTTGCTTCCAGCTCTTTGGGAAGCTAAGAAACAACTCGCTCTGCACAGTGCTCTTACAGCCTAGTGGGAAGATCTCTTCCAAAGGCCTGTGAAACGCAGTTTCTTTGCAGGCCTGATCTGGCTGAAGTAGGACTTCTGCTCTGGGTGTGCTAATTGGCCCTAGAGCTGAAAGGCACAACGTGCAGGCTTCTTTCCAAAGGGCGAGTTGGGCCCCACAGCATCTTGCTTCCAGCTCTTTGGGAAGCTAAGAAACCACTCGCTCTGCACAGTGCACTTACAGCCTACCGGAAACATCTCTTCCAAAGGCCTGGGAAACGCAGGTTCTTTGCAGGCCTGATCTGGCTGAAGTAGGACTTCTGCTCTGGGTGTGCTAATTGGCCCTAGAGCTGAAAGGCACAACGTGCAGGCTTCATTCCAAAGGGCGAGTTGGGCCCCACAGCATCTTGCTTCCAGCTCTTTGGGAAGCTAAGAAACAACTCGCTCTGCACAGTGCTCTTACAGCCTGCCAGGAACATCTCTTCCAAAGGCCTGTGAAACGCAGTTTCTTTGCAGGCCTGATCTGGCTGAAGTAGGACTTCTGCTCTGGGTGTGCTACTTTGCCCTAGAGCCGAAAGGCACAACGTGCAGGCTTCTTTCCAAAGGGCGAGTTGGGCCCCACAGCATCTTGCTTCCAACTCTTTGGGAAGCTAAGAAACAACTCGCTCTGCACAGTGCTCTTACAGCCTACCGGGAACATCTCTTCCAAAGGCCTGTGAAACGCAGTTTCTTTGCAGGCCTGATCTGGCTAAAGTAGGACTTCTGCTCTGGGTTCTCTACTTTGCCCTAGAGCTGAAAGGCACAACGTGCAGGCTTCTTTCCAAATGGCGATTTGGGCCCCACAGCATCTTGCTTCCAGCTCTTTGGGAAGCTAAGAAACAACTCGCTCTGCACACTGCTCTTACAGCCTACCGGGAGCATCTCTTCCAAAGGCCTGTGAAACGCACTTTCTTTGCAGGCCTGATCTGGCTGAAGTAGGACTTCAGCTCTGGGTGTGCTACTTTGCCCTAGAGCTGAAAGGCACAACGTGCAGGCTTCTTTCCAAAGGGCGAGTTGGGCCCCACAGCATCTTGCTTCCAGCTCTTTGGGAAGCTAAGAAACAACTCGCTCTGCACAGTGCTCTTACAGCCTACCGGGAACATCTCTTCCAAAGGCCTGTGAAACGCAGTTTCTTTGCAGGCCTGATCTGGCTGAAGTAGGACTTCTGCTCTGGGTGTGCTACTTTGCCCTAGAGCTGAAAGGCACAACGTGCAGGCTTCTTTCCAAAGGGCGAGTTGGACCCCACAGCATCTTGCTTCCAGCTCTTTGGGAAGCTAAGAAACAACTCGCTCTGCACAGTGCTCTTACAGCCTACCGGGAACATCTCTTCCAAAGGCCTGTGAAACGCAGTTTCTTTGCAGGCCTGATCTGGCTGAAGTAGGACTTCTGCTCTGGGTGTGCTACTTTGCCCTAGAGCTGAAAGGCACAACGTGCAGGTTTCTTTCCAAAGGGTTAGTTGGGCCCCAGAGCATCTTGCTTCCAGCTCTTTGGGAAGCTAAGAAACAACTCGCTCTGCACAGTGCTCTTACAGCCTACCGGGAACATCTCTTCCAAAGGCCTGTGAAACGCAGTTTCTTTGCAGGCCTGATCTGGCTGAAGTAGGACTTCTGCTCTGGGTGTGCTACTTTGCCCTAGAGCTGAAAGGCACAACGTGCAGGCTTCTTTCCAAGGGGCGAGTTGGGCCCCACAGCATCTTGCTTCCAGCTCTTTGGGAAGCTAAGAAACAACTCGCTCTGCACAGTGCTCTTACAGCCTACCGGGAACATCTCTTCCAAAGGCCTGTGAAACGCAGTTTCTTTGCAGGCCTGATCTGGCTGAAGTAGGACTTCTGCTCTGGGTGTGCTACTTTGCCCTAGAGCCGAAAGGCACAACGTGCAGGCTTCTTTCCAAAGGGCGAGTTGGGCCCCACATCATCTTGCTTCCAGCTCTTTGGGAAGCTAAGAAACAACTCGCTCTGCACAGTGCTCTTACAGCCTAGTGGGAACATCTCTTCCAAAGGCCTGTGAAACGAAGTTTCTTTGCAGGCCTGATCTGGCTGAAGTAGGACTTCTGCTCTGGGTGTGCTACTTTGCCCTAGAGCTGAAAGGCACAACGTGCAGGCTTCTTTCCAAAGGGCGAGTTGGGCCCCACAGCATCTTGCTTCCAGCTCTTTGGGAAGCTAAGAAACCACTCGCTCTGCACAGTGCACTTACAGCCTACCGGAAACATCTCTTCCAAAGGCCTGTGAAACGCAGTTTCTTTGCAGGCCTGATCTGGCTGAAGTAGGACTTCTGCTCTGGGTGTGCTACTTGGCCCTAGAGCTGAAAGGCACAACGTGCAGGCTTCTTTCGAAAGGGCGAGTTGGGCCCCACAGCATCTTGCTTCCAGCTCTTTGGGAAGCTAAGAAACAACTCGCTCTGCACAGTGCTCTTACAGCCTGCCAGGAACATCTCTTCCAAAGGCCTGTGAAACGCAGTTTCTTTGCAGGCCTGATCTGCCTGAAGTAGGACTTCTGCTCTGGGTGTGCTACTTTGCCCTAGAGCTGAAAGGCACAACGTGCAGGCTTCTTTCCAAAGGGCGAGTCGGGCCCCACAGCATCTTGCTTCCAGCTCTTTGGGAAGCTAAGAAACAACTCGCTCTGCACAGTGCTCTTACAGCCTACCGGGAACATCTCTTCCAAAGGCCTGTGAAACGCAGTTTCTTTGCAGGCCTGATCTGGCTGAAGTAGGACTTCTGCTCTGGGTGTGCTACTTTGCCCTAGAGCCGAAAGGCACAACGTGCAGGCTTCTTTCCAAAGGGCGAGTTGGGCCCCACAGCATCTTGCTTCCAGCTCTTTGGGAAGCTAAGAAACAACTCGCTCTGCACAGTGCTCTTACAGCCTACCGGGAACATCTCTTCCAAAGGCCTGTGAAAGGCAGTTTCTTTGCAGGCCTGATCTGGCTGAAGTAGGACTTCTGCTCTGGGTTCGCTACTTTGCCCTAGAGCTGAAAGGCACAACGTGCAGGCTTCTTTCCAAAGGGCGAGTTGGACCCCACAGCATCTTGCTTCCAGCTCTTTGGGAAGCTAAGAAACAACTCGCTCTGCACAGTGCTCTTAGAGCCTACCGGGAACATCTCTTCCAAAGGCCTGTGAAACGCAGTTTCTTTGCAGGCCTGATCTGGCTGAAGTAGGACTTCTGCTCTGGGTGTGCTACTTTGCCCTAGAGCTGAAAGGCACAACGTGCAGGCTTCTTTCCAAAGGGTTTAGTTGGGCCCCAGAGCATCTTGCTTCCAGCTCATTGGGAAGCTAAGAAACAGCTCGCTCTGCACAGTGCTCTTACAGCCTACAGGGAACATCTCTTCCAAAGGCCTGTGAAACGCAGTTTCTTTGCAAGCCTGATCTGGCTGAAGTAGGACTTCTGCTCTGGGTGTGCTACATTGCCCTAGAGCTGAAAGGCACAACGTGCAGGCTTCTTTCCAAGGGGCGAGTTGGGCCCCACAGCATCTTTCTTCCAGCTCTTTGGGAAGCTAAGAAACAACTCGCTCTGCACAGTGCTCTTACAGCCTACCGGGAACATCTCTTCCAAAGGCCTGGTTAAACGCAGTTTCTTTGCAGGCCTGATCTGGCTGAAGTAGGACTTCTGCTCTGGGTGTGCTACTTTGCCCTAGAGCTGAAAGGCACAACGTGCAGGCTTCTTTCGAAAGGGCGAGTTGGGCCCCACAGCATCTTGCTTCCAGCTCTTTGGGAAGCTAAGAAACAACTCGCTCTGCACAGAGCTCTTACAGCCTACCGGGAACATCTCTTCCAAAGGCCTGTGAAACGCAGTTTCTTTGCAGGCCTGATCTGGCTGAAGTAGGACTTCTGCTCTGGGTGTGATACTTTGCCCTAGAGCTGAAAGGCACAACGTGCAGGCTTCTTTCCAAAGGGCGAGTTGGGCCCCACAGCATCTTGCTTCCAGCTCTTTGTGAAGCTAAGAAACAACTCGCTCTGCACAGTGCTCTTACAGCCTAGTGGGAACATCTCTTCCAAAGGCCTGTGAAACGAAGATTCTTTGCAGGCCTGATCTGGCTGAAGTAGGACTTCTGCTCTGGGTGTGCTACTTTGCCCTAGAGCTGAAAGGCACAACGTGCAGGCTTCTTTCCAAAGGGCGAGTTGGGCCCCACAGCATCTTGCTTCCAGCTCTTTGTGAAGCTAAGAAACCACTCGCTCTGCACAGTGTACTTACAGCCTACCGGAAACATCTCTTCCAAAGGCCTGTGAAACGCAGTTTCTTTGCAGGCCTGATCTGGCTGAAGTAGGACTTCTGCTCTGGGTGTGCTAATTGGCCCTAGAGCTGAAAGGCACAACGTGCAGTCTTCATTCGAAAGGGCGAGTTGGGCCCCACAGCATCTTGCTTCCAGCTCTTTGGGAAGCTAAGAAACAACTCGCTCTGCACAGTGCTCTTACAGCCTACCGGGAACATCTCTTCCAAAGGCCTGTGAAAGGCAGTTTCTTTGCAGGCCTGATCTGGCTGAAGTAGGACTTCTGCTCTGGGTGTCGCTACTTTGCCCTAGAGCTGAAAGGCACAACGTGCAGGCTTCTTTCCAAAGGGCGAGTTGGACCCCACAGCATCTTGCTTCCAGCTCTTTGGGAAGCTAAGAAACAACTCGCTCTGCCCAGTGCTCTTAGAGCCTACCGGGAACATCTCTTCCAAAGGCCTGTGAAACGCAGTTTCTTTGCAGGCCTGATCTGGCTGAAGTAGGACTTCTGCTCTGGGTGTGCTACTTTGCCCTAGAGCTGAAAGGCACAACGTGCAGGCTTCTTTCCAAAGGGCGAGTTGGGCCCCACAGCATCTTGCTTCCAGCTCTTTGGGAAGCTAAGAAACAACTCGCTCTGCACAGTGCTCTTACAGCCTACAGGGAACATCTCTTCCAAAGGCCTGTGAAACGCAGTTTCTTTGCAGGCCTGATCTGGCTGAAGTAGGACTTCTGCTCTGGGTGTGCTACTTTGCCCTAGAGCTGAAAGGCACAACGTGCAGGCTTCTTTCCAAGGGGCGAGTTGGGCCCCACAGCATCTTGCTTCCAGCTCTTTGGGAAGCTAAGAAACAACTCGCTCTGCACAGTGCTCTTACAGCCTACCGGGAACATCTCTTCCAAAGGCCTGTGAAACGCAGTTTCTTTGCAGGCCTGATCTGGCTGAAGTAGGACTTCTGCTCTGGGTGTGCTACTTTGCCCTAGAGCTGAAAGGCACAACGTGCAGGCTTCTTTCCAAAGGGCGAGTTGGGCCCCACAGCATCTTGCTTCCAGCTCTTTGGGAAGCTAAGAAACAACTCGCTCTGCACAGTGCTCTTACAGCCTACCGGGAACATCTCTTCCAAAGGCCTGTGAAACGCAGTTTCTTTGCAGGCCTGATCTGGCTGAAGTAGGACTTCTGCTCTGGGTGTGCTACTTTGCCCTAGAGCTGAAAGGCACAACGTGCAGGCTTCTTTCCAAAGGGCGAGTTGGGCCCCACAGCATCTTGCTTCCAGCTCTTTGGGAAGCTAAGAAACAACTCGCTCTGCACAGTGCTCTTACAGCCTACCGGGAACATCTCTTCCAAAGGCCTGTGAAACGCAGTTTCTTTGCAGGCCTGATCTGGCTGAAGTAGGACTTCTGCTCTGGGTGTGCTACTTTGCCCTAGAGCTGAAAGGCACAACGTGCAGGCTTCTTTCCAAAGGGCGAGTTGGGCCCCACAGCATCTGTGCTTCCAGCTCTTTGGGAAGCTGAAGAAGGCAGACTGAAGACTTCGCTCTGGCACAGTGCTCTGACAGCCTACCGTGACAGGCGTGCTCTTACAGCCTAGTGGGAACATCTCTTCCAAAGGCCTGTGAAACGCAGTTTCTTTGCAGGCCTGATCTGGCTGAAGTAGGACTTCTGCTCTGGGTGTGATACTTTGCCCTAGAGCTGAAATGCACAACGTGCAGGGTTCTTTCCAAAGGGCGAGTTGGGCCCCACAGCATCTTGCTTCCAGCTCTTTGGGGAAGCTAAGAAACAACTCGCTCTGCACAGTGATCTTACAGCCTACCGGGAACATCTCTTCCAAAGGCCTGTGAAACGCAGTTTCTTTGCAGGCCTGATCTGGCTGAAGTAGGACTTCTGCTCTGGGTGTGCTACTTTGCCCTAGAGCTGAAAGGCACAACGTGCAGGCTTCTTTCCAAAGGGCGATTTGGGCCCCACAGCATCTTGCTTCCTGCTCTTTGGGAAGCTAAGAAACAACTCGCTCTGCACAGTGCTCTTACAGCCTACCTGGAGTATCTCTTCCAAAGGCCTGTAAAACGCAGTTTCTTTGCAGGCCTGATCTGGCTGAAGTAGGACTTCTGCTCTGGGTGTGCTACTTTGCCCTAGAGCCGAAAGGCACAACGTGCAGGCTTCTTTCCAAGGGGCGAGTTGGGCCCCACAGCATCTTGCTTCCAGCTCTTTGGGAAGCTAAGAAACAACTCGCTCTGCACAGTGCTCTTACAGCCTAGTGGGAACATCTCTTCCAAAGGCCTGTGAAATGCAGTTTCTTTGCAGGCCAGATCTGTCCGAAGTAGGACTTCTGCTCTGGGTGTGCTACTTTGTCCCGGAGCTGAAAGGCACTACGTTCAGGCTTCTTTCCAAAGGGCGAGTTGGGCCCCACAGCATCTTGCTTCCAGCTCTTTGGGAAGCTAAGAAACAACTCGCTCTGCACAGTGCTCTTACAGCCTACCGGGAACATCTCTTCCAAAGGCCTGTGAAACGCAGTTTCTTTGCAGGCCTGATCTGGCTGAAGTAGGACTTCTGCTCTGGGTGTGCTACTTTGCCCTAGAGCTGAAAGGCACAACGTGCAGGCTTCTTTAAACGGGGCGAGTTGGGTCCCACAGCATCTTGCTTCCAGCTCTTTGGGAAGCTAAGAAACAACTCGCTCTGCACAGTGCTCTTACAGCCTACCGGGAACATCTCTTCCAAAGGCCTGTGAAATGCAGTTTCTTTGCAGGCCTGATCTGGCTGAAGTAGGACTTCTGCTCTGGGTGTGCTACTTTGCCCTAGAGCTGAAAGGCACAACGTGCAGGCTTCTTTCCAAAGGGCGAGTTGGGCCCCACAGCATCTTGCTTCCAGCTCTTTGGGAAGCTAAGAAACAACTCGCTCTGCACAGTGCTGTTACAGCCTACCGGGAACATCTCTTCCAAAGGCCTGTGAAACGCAGTTTCTTTGCAGGCCTGATCTGGCTGAAGTAGGACTTCTGCTCTGGGTTCGCTACTTTGCCCTAGAGCTGAAAGGCACAACGTGCAGGCTTCTTTCCAAAGGGCGAGTTGGGCCCCACAGCATCTTGCTTCCAGCTCTTTGGGAAGCTAAGAAACAACTCGCTCTGCACAGTGCTCTTACAGCCTCCGGGGAGCATGTCTTCCAAAGGCCTGTGAAACGCAGTTTCTTTGCAGGCCTGATCTGGCTGAAGTAGGACTTCTGCTCTGGGTGTGCTACTTTGCCCTAGAGCTAAAGGCACAACGTGCAGGCTTCTTTCCAAAGGGCGAGTTGGGCCCCACAGCATCTTGCTTCCAGCTCTTTGGGAAGCTAAGAAACAACTCGCTCTGCACAGTGCTCTTACAGCCTACCGGGAACATCTCTTCCAAATGCCTGTGAAAGGCAGTTTCTTTGCAGGCCTGATCTGGCTGAAGTAGGACTTCTGCTCTGGGTGTGCTACATTGCCCTAGAGCTAAAGGCACAACGAACAGGCTTCTTTCCAAGGGGCGAGTTCGGCCCGTCAGCATCTTGCTTCCAGCTCTTTGGGAAGCTAAGAAACAACTCGCTCTGCACAGTCCTCTTGCAGCCTACCGGGAACATCTCTTCCAAAGGCCTGTGAAACGCAGTTTCTTTGCAGGCCTGATCTGGCTGGAGTAGGACTTCTGCTCTGGGTGTGCTACTTTGCCCTAGAGCCGAAAGGCACAACGTGCAGGCTTCTTTCCAAAGGGCGAGTTGGGCCCCACAGCATCTTGCTTCCAGCTCTTTGGGAAGCTAAGAAACAACTCGCTCTGCACAGTGCTCTTACAGCCTACCGGGAACATCTCTTCCAAAGGCCTGTGAAAGGCAGTTTCTTTGCAGGCCTTATCTGGCTGAAGTAGGACTTCTGCTCTGGGTTCGCTACTTTGCCCTAGAGCTGAAAGGCACAACGTGCAGGCTTCTTTCCAAATGGCGATTTGGGCCCCACAGCATCTTGCTTCCAGCTCTTTGGGAAGCTAAGAAACAACTCGCTCTGCACACTGCTCTTACAGCCTACCGGGAGCATCTCTTCCAAAGGCCTGTGAAACGCACTTTCTTTGCAGGCCTGATCTGGCTGAAGTAGGACTTCAGCTCTGGGTGTGCTACTTTGCCCTAGAGCTGAAAGGCACAACGTGTAGGCTTCTTTCCAAAGGGCGAGTTGGGCTCCACAGCATCTTGCTTCCAGCTCTTTGGGAAGCTAAGAAACAACTCGCTCTGCACAGTGCTCTTACAGCCTAGTGGGAACATCTCTTCCAAAGGCCTGTGAAACGCAGTTTCTTTGCAGGCCTGATCTGGCTGAAGTAGGACTTCTGCTCTGGGTGTGCTACTTTGCCCTAGAGCTGAAAGGCACAACGTGCATTCTTCTTTCCAAAGGGCGAGTTGGCCCCTCAGCATCTTGCTTCCAGCTCTTTGGGAAGCTAAGAAACAACTCGCTCTGCACAGTGCTCTTACAGCCTACCGGGAACATCTCTTCCAAAGGCCTGTGAAAGGCAGTTTCTTTGCAGGCCTGATCTGGCTGAAGTAGGACTTCTGCTCTGGGTGTGCTACTTTGTCCTGGAGCTGAAAGGCACTACGTTCAGGCTTCTTTCCAAAGGGCGAGTTGGGCCCCACAGCATCTTGCTTCCAGCTCTTTGGGAAGCTAAGAAACAACTCGCTCTGCACAGTGCTCTTACAGCCTACCGGGAACATCTCTTCCAAAGGCCTGTGAAACGCAGTTTCTTTGCAGGCCTGATCTGGCTGAAGTAGGACTTCTGCTCTGGGTGTGCTACTTTGCCCTAGAGCTGAAAGGCACAACGTGCAGGCTTCTTTAAAAGGGGCGAGTTGGGTCCCACAGCATCTTGCTTCCAGCTCTTTGGGAAGCTAAGAAACAACTCGCTCTGCACAGTGCTCTTACAGCCTAGTGGGAACATCTCTTCCAAAGGCCTGTGAAACGCAGTTTCTTTGCAGGCCTGATCTGGCTGAAGTAGGACTTCTGCTCTGGGTGTGCTACTTTGCCCTAGAGCTGAAAGGCACAACGTGCAGGCTTCTTTCCAAAGGGCGAGTTGGGCCCCACAGCATCTTGCTTCCAGCTCTTTGGGAAGCTAAGAAACAACTCGCTCTGCACAGTGCTCTTACAGCCTACCGGGAACATCTCTTCCAAAGGCCTGTGAAACGCAGTTTCTTTGCAGGCCTGATCTGGCTGAAGTAGGACTTCTGCTCTGGGTGTGCTACTTTGCCCTAGAGCTGAAAGGCACAACGTGCAGGCTTCTTTCCAAAGGGCGAGTTGGGCCCCACAGCATCTTGCTTCCAGCTCTTTGGGAAGCTAAGAAACAACTCGCTCTGCACAGTGCTGTTACAGCCTACCGGGAACATCTCTTCCAAAGGCCTGTGAAACGCAGTTTCTTTGCAGGCCTGATCTGGCTGAAGTAGGACTTCTGCTCTGGGTTCGCTACTTTGCCCTAGAGCTGAAAGGCACAACGTGCAGGCTTCTTGCCAAAGGGCTAGTTGGGCCCCAGAGCATCTTGCTTCCAGCTCTTTGGGAAGCTAAGAAACAACTCGCTCTGCACAGTGCTCTTACAGCCTCCGGGGAGCATGTCTTCCAAAGGCCTGTGAAACGCAGTTTCTTTGCAGGCCTGATCTGGCTGAAGTAGGACTTCTGCTCTGGGTGTGCTACTTTGCCCTAGAGCTGAAAGGCACAAGGTGCAGGCTTCTTTAAAAGGGGCGAGTTGGGTCCCACAGCATCTTGCTTCCAGCTCTTTGGGAAGCTAAGAAACAACTCGCTCTGCACAGTGCTCTTACAGCCTAGTGGGAACATCTCTTCCAAAGGCTTGTGAAACGCAGTTTCTTTGCAGGCCTGATCTGGCTGAAGTAGGACTTCTGCTCTGGGCGTGCTACTTTGCCCTAGAGCTGAAAGGCACAACGTGCAGGCTTCTTTCCAAATGGCGAGTTGGGCCCAACAGAATCTTGCTTCCAGCTCTTTGGGAAGCTAAGAAACAACTCGCTCTGCACAGTGCTCTTACAGCCTAGTGGGAACATCTCTTCCAAAGGCCTGTGAAACGCAGTTTCTTTGCAGGCCTGATCTGGCTGAAGTAGGACTTCTGCTCTGGGTGTGCTACTTTGCCCTAGAGCTGAAAGGCACAACGTGCAGGCTTCTTTCCAAAGGGCGAGTTGGGCCCCACAGCATCTTGCTTCCAGCTCTTTGGGAAGCTAAGAAACCACTCGCTCTGCACAGTGTACTTACAGCCTACCGGAAACATCTCTTCCAAAGGCCTGGGAAACGCAGCTTCTTTGCAGGCCTGTTCTGGCTGAAGTAGGACTTCTGCTCTGGGTGTGCTACATTGCCCTAGAGCTGAAAGGCACAACGTGCAGGCTTCTTTCCAAAGGGTGAGTTTGGCCCCACAGCTTCTTGCTTCCAGCTATTTCCGAATGTAAGAAACAACCTTCTCTGCACAGTGCTCTTACAGCATACCGGGAAGGTCTCTTCCAGAGACCTGTGAAACGTAGTTTCTTTGCAGGCCTGATCTGGCTGAAGTAGAACTTCTGCTCTGAGTGTGCTACATTGCCCTAGAGCTGAAAGGCACAACGTTCAGGCTTCTTTCCAAAGGGCGAGTTGGGCCCCACAGCATCTTGCTTCCAGCTCTTTGGGAAGCTAAGAAACCACTCGCTCTGCACAGTGTACTTACAGCCTACCGGAAACATCTCTTCCAAAGGCCTGGGAAACGCAGCTTCTTTGCAGGCCTGATCTGGCTGAAGTAGGACTTCTGCTCTGGGTGTGCTAATTGGCCCTAGAGCTGAAAGGCACAACGTGCAGGCTTCATTCGAAAGGGCGAGTTGGGCCCCACAGCATCTTGCTTCCAGCTCTTTGGGAAGCTAAGAAACAACTCGCTCTGCACAGTGCTCTTACAGCCTTCCAGGAACATCTCTTCCAAAGGCCTGTGAAACGCAGTTTCTTTGCAGGCCTGATCTGCCTGAAGTAGGACATCTGCTCTGGGTGTGCTACTTTGCCCTAGAGCTGAAAGGCACAACGTGCAGGCTTCTTTCCAAAGGGCGAGTTGGGCCCCACAGCATCTTGCTTCCAGCTCTTTGGGAAGCTAAGAAACAACTCGCTCTGCACAGTGCTCTTACAGCCTCCGGGGAGCATGTCTTCCAAAGGCCTGTGAAACGCAGTTTCTTTGCAGGCCTGATCTGGCTGAAGTAGGACTTCTGCTCTGGGTGTGCTACTTTGCCCTAGAGCCGAAAGTCACAACGTGCAGGCTTCTTTCCAAAGGGCGAGTTGGGCCCCTCAGCATCTTGATTCCAGCTCTTTGGGAAGCTAAGAAACAACTCGCTCTGCACAGTGCTCTTACAGCCTACCGGGAACATCTCTTCCAAAGGCCTGTGAAAGGCAGTTTCTTTGCAGGCCTGATATGGCTGAAGTAGGACTTCTGCTCTGGGTGTGCTACTTTGCCCTAGAGCTGAAAGGCACAAGGTGCAGGCTTCTTTAAAAGGGGCGAGTTGGGTCCCACAGCATCTTGCTTCCAGCTCTTTGGGAAGCTAAGAAACAACTCGCTCTGCACAGTGCTCTTACAGCCTAGTGGGAACATCTCTTCCAAAGGCCTGTGAAACGCAGTTTCTTTGCAGGCCTGATCTGGCTGAAGTAGGACTTCTGCTCTGGGTGTGATACTTTGCCCTAGAGCTGAAAGGCACAACGTGCAGGCTTCTTTCCAAAGGGCGAGTTGGGCCCCACAGCATCTTGCTTCCAGCTCTTTGGGAAGCTAAGAAACAACTCGCTCTGCACAGTGCTCTTACAGCCTACCTGGAGCATCTCTTCCAAAGGCCTGTAAAACGCAGTTTCTTTGCAGGCCTGATCTGGCTGAAGTAGGACTTCTGCTCTGGGTGTGCTACTTTGCCCTAGAGCCGAAAGGCACAACGTGCAGGCTTCTTTCCAAAGGGCGAGTTGGGCCCCACAGCATCTTGCTTCCAGCTCTTTGGGAAGCTAAGAAACAACTCGCTCTGCACAGTGCTCTTACAGCCTACCGGGAACATCTCTTCCAAAGGCCTGTGAAACGCAGTTTCTTTGCAGGCCTGATCTGGCTGAAGTAGGACTTCTGCTCTGGGTGTGCTACTTTGCCCTAGAGATGAAAGGCACAACGTGCAGGCTTCTTTAAAAGGGGCAAGTTGGGTCCCACAGCATCTTGCTTCCAGCTCTTTGGGAAGCTAAGAAACAACTCGCTCTGCACAGTGCTCTTACAGCCTACCGGGAACATCTCTTCCAAAGGCCTGTGAAACGCAGTTTCTTTGCAGGCCTGATCTGGCTGAAGTAGGACTTCTGCTCTGGGTTCGCTACTTTGCCCTAGAGCCGAAAGGCACAACGTGCAGGCTTCTTTCCAAAGGGCGAGTTGGGCCCCACAGCATCTTGCTTCCAGCTCTTTGGGAAGCTAAGAAACAACTCGCTCTGCACAGTGCTCTTACAGCCTACCGGGAACATCTCTTCCAAAGGCCTGTGAAACGCATTTTCTTTGCAGGCCTGATCTGGCTGAAGTAGGACTTCTGCTCTGGGTGTGCTACATTGTCCTAGAGCTAAAGGCACAACGAACAGGCTTCTTTCCAAGGGGCGAGTTGGGCCCGTCAGCATCTTGCTTCCAGCTCTTTGGGAAGCTAAGAAACCACTCGCTCTGCACAGTGCTCTTGCAGCCTACCGGGAACATCTCTTCCAAAGGCCTGTGAAACGCAGTTTCTTTGCAGGCCTGATCTGGCTGAAGTAGGACTTCTGCTCTGGGTGTGCTACATTGCCCTAGAGCTGAAAGGCACAACGTGCAGGCTTCTTTCCAAAGGGCGAGTTGGGCCCCACAGCATCTTGCTTCCAGCTCTTTGGGAAGCTAAGAAACAACTCGCTCTGCACAGTGCTCTTACAGCCTACCGGGAACATCTCTTCCAAAGGCCTGTGAAACGCAGTTTCTTTGCAGGCCTGATCTGGCTGAAGTAGGACTTCTGCTCTGGGTGTGCTACATTGCCCTAGAGCTGAAAGGCACAACGTGCAGGCTTCTTTCCAAAGGGCGAGTTGGGCCCCAGAGCATCTTGCTTCCAGCTCTTTGGGGAAGCTAAGAAACAACTCGCTCTGCACAGTGCTCTTACAGCCTACCGGGAACATCTCTTCCAAAGGCCTGTGAAACGCAGTTTCTTTGCAGGCCTGATCTGGCTGAAGTAGGACTTCTGCTCTGGGTGTGCTACTTTGCCCTAGAGCTGAAAGGCACAACGTGCAGGCTTCTTTCCAAAGGGCGATTTGGGCCCCACAGCATCTTGCTTCCAGCTCTTTGGGAAGCTAAGAAACAACTCGCTCTGCACAGTGCTCTTACAGCCTACCTGGAGTATCTCTTCCAAAGGCCTGTAAAACGCAGTTTCTTTGCAGGCCTGATCTGGCTGAAGTAGGACTTCTGCTCTGGGTGTGCTACTTTGCCCTAGAGCTGAAAGGCACAACGTGCAGGCTTCTTTCCAAGGGGCGAGTTGGGCCCCACAGCATCTTGCTTCCAGCTCTTTGGGAAGCTAAGAAACAACTCGCTCTGCACAGTGCTCTTACAGCCTAGTGGGAACATCTCTTCCAAAGGCCTGTGAAACGCAGTTTCTTTGCAGGCCTGATCTGTCTGAAGTAGGACTTCTGCTCTGGGTGTGCTACTTTGTCCTAGAGCTGAAAGGCACTACGTGCAGGCTTCTTTCCAAAGGGCGAGTTGGGCCCCACAGCATCTTGCTTCCAGCTCTTTGGGAAGCTAAGAAACAACTCGCTCTGCACAGTGCTCTTACAGCCTACCGGGAACATCTCTTCCAAAGGCCTGTGAAACGCAGTTTCTTTGCAGGCCTGATCTGGCTGAAGTAGGACTTCTGCTCTGGGTGTGCTACTTTGCCCTAGAGCTGAAAGGCACAACGTGCAGGCTTCTTTAAAAGGGGCGAGTTGGGTCCCACAGCATCTTGCTTCCAGCTCTTTGGGAAGCTAAGAAACAACTCCCTCTGCACAGTGCTCTTGCAGCCTAGTGGGAACATCTCTTCCAAAGGCCTGTGAAACGCAGTTTCTTTGCAGGCCTGATCTGGCTGAAGTAGGACTTCTGCTCTGGGTGTGCTACTTTGCCCTAGAGCTGAAAGGCACAACGTGCAGGCTTCTTTCCAAAGGGCGAGTTGGGCCCCACAGCATCTTGCTTCCAGCTCTTTGGGAAGCTAAGAAACAACTCGCTCTGCACAGTGCTCTAACAGCCTACCGGGAACATCTCTTCCAAAGGCCTGTGAAACGCAGTTTCTTTGCAGGCCTGATCTGGCTGAAGTAGGACTTCTGCTCTGGGTGTGCTACTTTGCCCTAGAGCTGAAAGGCACAACGTGCAGGCTTCTTTCCAAAGGGCGAGTTGGGCCCCACAGCATCTTGCTTCCAGCTCTTTGGGAAGCTAAGAAACAACTCGCTCTGCACAGTGCTGTTACAGCCTACCGGGAACATCTCTTCCAAAGGCCTGTGAAACGCAGTTTCTTTGCAGGCCTGATCTGGCTGAAGTAGGACTTCTGCTCTGGGTTCGCTACTTTGCCCTAGAGCTGAAAGGCACAACGTGCAGGCTTCTTTCCAAAGGGCGAGTTGGGCCCCACAGCATCTTGCTTCCAGCTCTTTGGGAAGCTAAGAAACAACTCGCTCTGCACAGTGCTCTTACAGCCTCCGGGGAACATGTCTTCCAAAGGCCTGTGAAACGCAGTTTCTTTGCAGGCCTGATCTGGCTGAAGTAGGACTTCTGCTCTGGGTGTGCTACTTTGCCCTAGAGCTAAAGGCACAACGTGCAGGCTTCTTTCCAAAGGGCGAGTTGGGCCCCACAGCATCTTGCTTCCAGCTCTTTGGGAAGCTAAGAAACAACTCGCTCTGCACAGTGCTCTTACAGCCTACCGGGAACATCTCTTCCAAATGCCTGTGAAAGGCAGTTTCTTTGCAGGCCTGATCTGGCTGAAGTAGGACTTCTGCTCTGGGTGTGCTACATTGCCCTAGAGCTAAAGGCACAACGAACAGGCTTCTTTCCAAGGGGCGAGTTCGGCCCGTCAGCATCTTGCTTCCAGCTCTTTGGGAAGCTAAGAAACAACTCGCTCTGCACAGTGCTCTTGCAGCCTACCGGGAACATCTCTTCCAAAGGCCTGTGAAACGCAGTTTCTTTGCAGGCCTGATCTGGCTGGAGTAGGACTTCTGCTCTGGGTGTGCTACTTTGCCCTAGAGCCGAAAGGCACAACGTGCAGGCTTCTTTCCAAAGGGCGAGTTGGGCCCCACAGCATCTTGCTTCCAGCTCTTTGGGAAGCTAAGAAACAACTCGCTCTGCACAGTGCTCTTACAGCCTACCGGGAACATCTCTTCCAAAGGCCTGTGAAAGGCATTTTCTTTGCAGGCCTTATCTGGCTGAAGTAGGACTTCTGCTCTGGGTTCGCTACTTTGCCCTAGAGCTGAAAGGCACAACGTGCAGGCTTCTTTCCAAATGGCGATTTGGGCCCCACAGCATCTTGCTTCCAGCTCTTTGGGAAGCTAAGAAACAACTCGCTCTGCACACTGCTCTTACAGCCTACCGGGAGCATCTCTTCCAAAGGCCTGTGAAACGCAGTTTCTTTGCAGGCCTGATCTGGCTGAAGTAGGACTTCAGCTCTGGGTGTGCTACTTTGCCCTAGAGCTGAAAGGCACAACGTGTAGGCTTCTTTCCAAAGGGCGAGTTGGGCTCCACAGCATCTTGCTTCCAGCTCTTTGGGAAGCTAAGAAACAACTCGCTCTGCACAGTGCTCTTACAGCCTAGTGGGAACATCTCTTCCAAAGGCCTGTGAAACGCAGTTTCTTTGCAGGCCTGATCTGGCTGAAGTAGGACTTCTGCTCTGGGTGTGCTACTTTGCCCTAGAGCTGAAAGGCACAACGTGCATTCTTCTTTCCAAAGGGCGAGTTGGCCCCTCAGAACCTTGCTTCCAGCTCTTTGGGAAGCTAAGAAACAACTCGCTCTGCACAGTGCTCTTACAGCCTACCGGGAACATCTCTTCCAAAGGCCTGTGAAAGGCAGTTTCTTTGCAGGCCTGATCTGTCTGAAGTAGGACTTCTGCTCTGGGTGTGCTACTTTGTCCTGGAGCTGAAAGGCACTACGTTCAGGCTTCTTTCCAAAGGGCGAGTTGGGCCCCACAGCATCTTGCTTCCAGCTCTTTGGGAAGCTAAGAAACAACTCGCTCTGCACAGTGCTCTTACAGCCTACCGGGAACATCTCTTCCAAAGGCCTGTGAAACGCAGTTTCTTTGCAGGCCTGATCTGGCTGAAGTAGGACTTCTGCTCTGGGTGTGCTACTTTGCCCTAGAGCTGAAAGGCACAACGTGCAGGCTTCTTTAAAAGGGGCGAGTTGGGTCCCACAGCATCTTGCTTCCAGCTCTTTGGGAAGCTAAGAAACAACTCCCTCTGCACAGTGCTCTTACAGCCTAGTGGGAACATCTCTTCCAAAGGCCTGTGAAACGCAGTTTCTTTGCAGGCCTGATCTGGCTGGAGTAGGACTTCTGCTCTGGGTGTGCTACTTTGCCCTAGAGCTGAAAGGCACAACGTGCAGGCTTCTTTCCAAAGGGCGAGTTGGGCCCCACAGCATCTTGCTTCCAGCTCTTTGGGAAGCTAAGAAACAACTCGCTCTGCACAGTGCTCTTACAGCCTACCGGGAACATCTCTTCCAAAGGCCTGTGAAACGCAGTTTCTTTGCAGGCCTGATCTGGCTGAAGTAGGACTTCTGCTCTGGGTGTGCTACTTTGCCCTAGAGCTGAAAGGCACAACGTGCAGGCTTCTTTCCAAAGGGCGAGTTGGGCCCCACAGCATCTTGCTTCCAGCTCTTTGGGAAGCTAAGAAACAACTCGCTCTGCACAGTGCTGTTACAGCCTACCGGGAACATCTCTTCCAAAGGCCTGTGAAACGCAGTTTCTTTGCAGGCCTGATCTGGCTGAAGTAGGACTTCTGCTCTGGGTTCGCTACTTTGCCCTAGAGCTGAAAGGCACAACGTGCAGGCTTCTTTCCAAAGGGCGAGTTGGGCCCCAGAGCATCTTGCTTCCAGCTCTTTGGGAAGCTAAGAAACAACTCGCTCTGCACAGTGCTCTTACAGCCTCCGGGGAGCATGTCTTCCAAAGGCCTGTGAAACGCAGTTTCTTTGCAGGCCTGATCTGGCTGAAGTAGGACTTCTGCTCTGGGTGTGCTACTTTGCCCTAGAGCTAAAGGCACAACGTGCAGGCTTCTTTCCAAAGGGCGAGTTGGGCCCCACAGCATCTTGCTTCCAGCTCTTTGGGAAGCTAAGAAACAACTCGCTCTGCACAGTGCTCTTACAGCCTACCGGGAACATCTCTTCCAAATGCCTGTGAAAGGCAGTTTCTTTGCAGGCCTGATCTGGCTGAAGTAGGACTTCTGCTCTGGGTGTGCTACTTTGCCCTAGAGCTGAAAGGCACAAGGTGCAGGCTTCTTTAAAAGGGGCGAGTTGGGTCATACAGCATCTTGCTTCCAGCTCTTTGGGAAGCTAAGAAACAACTCGCTCTGCACAGTGCTCTTACAGCCTAGTGGGAACATCTCTTCCAAAGGCTTGTGAAACGCAGTTTCTTTGCAGGCCTGATCTGGCTGAAGTAGGACTTCTGCTCTGGGCGTGCTACTTTGCCCTAGAGCTGAAAGGCACAACGTGCAGGCTTCTTTCCAAATGGCGAGTTGGGCCCAACAGAATCTTGCTTCCAGCTCTTTGGGAAGCTAAGAAACAACTCGCTCTGCACAGTGCTCTTACAGCCTAGTGGGAACATCTCTTCCAAAGGCCTGTGAAACGCAGTTTCTTTGCAGGCCTGATCTGGCTGAAGTAGGACTTCTGCTCTGGGTGTGCTACTTTGCCCTAGAGCTGAAAGGCACAACGTGCAGGCTTCTTTCCAAAGGGCGAGTTGGGCCCCACAGCATCTTGCTTCCAGCTCTTTGGGAAGCTAAGAAACCACTCGCTCTGCACAGTGTACTTACAGCCTACCGGAAACATCTCTTCCAAAGGCCTGGGAAACGCAGCTTCTTTGCAGGCCTGATCTGGCTGAAGTAGGACTTCTGCTCTGGGTGTGCTACATTGCCCTAGAGCTGAAAGGCACAACGTGCAGGCTTCTTTCCAAAGGGTGAGTTTGGCCCCACAGCTTCTTGCTTCCAGCTATTTCCGAATGTAAGAAACAACCTTCTCTGCACAGTGCTCTTACAGCATACCGGGAAGGTCTCTTCCAGAGACCTGTGAAACGTAGTTTCTTTGCAGGCCTGATCTGGCTGAAGTAGAACTTCTGCTCTGAGTGTGCTACATTGCCCTAGAGCTGAAAGGCACAACGTTCAGGCTTCTTTCCAAAGGGCGAGTTGGGCCCCACAGCATCTTGCTTCCAGCTCTTTGGGAAGCTAAGAAACCACTCGCTCTGCACAGTGTACTTACAGCCTACCGGAAACATCTCTTCCAAAGGCCTGGGAAACGCAGCTTCTTTGCGGGCCTGATCTGGCTGAAGTAGGACTTCTGCTCTGGGTGTGCTAATTGGCCCTAGAGCTGAAAGGCACAACGTGCAGGCTTCATTCGAAAGGGCGAGTTGGGCCCCACAGCATCTTGCTTCCAGCTCTTTGGGAAGCTAAGAAACAACTCGCTCTGCACAGTGCTCTTACAGCCTACCGGGAACATCTCTTCCAAAGGCCTGTGAAAGGCAGTTTCTTTGCAGGCCTGATCTGGCTGAAGTAGGACTTCTGCTCTGGGTGTGCTACTTTGCCCTAGAGCCGAAAGTCACAACGTGCAGGCTTCTTTCCAAAGGGCGAGTTGGGCCCCTCAGCATCTTGATTCCAGCTCTTTGGGAAGCTAAGAAACAACTCGCTCTGCACAGTGCTCTTACAGCCTACCGGGAACATCTCTTCCAAAGGCCTGTGAAAGGCAGTTTCTTTGCAGGCCTGATCTGGCTGAAGTAGGACTTCTGCTCTGGGTGTGCTACTTTGCCCTAGAGCTGAAAGGCACAAGGTGCAGGCTTCTTTAAAAGGGGCGAGTTGGGTCCCACAGCATCTTGCTTCCAGCTCTTTGGGAAGCTGAGAAACAACTCGCTCTGCACAGTGCTCTTACAGCCTAGTGGGAACATCTCTTCCAAAGGCCTGTGAAACGCAGTTTCTTTGCAGGCCTGATCTGGCTGGAGTAGGACTTCTGCTCTGGGTGTGATACTTTGCCCTAGAGCTGAAAGGCACAACGTGCAGGCTTCTTTCCAAAGGGCGAGTTGGGCCCCACAGCATCTTGCTTCCAGCTCTTTGGGAAGCTAAGAAACAACTCGCTCTGCACAGTGCTCTTTCAGCCTACCTGGAGCATCTCTTCCAAAGGCCTGTAAAACGCAGTTTCTTTGCAGGCCTGATCTGGCTGAAGTAGGACTTCTGCTCTGGGTGTGCTACTTTGCCCTAGAGCCGAAAGGCACAACATGCAGGCTTCTTTCCAAAGGGCGAGTTGGGCCCCACAGCATCTTGCTTCCAGCTCTTTGGGAAGCTAAGAAACAACTCGCTCTGCACAGTGCTCTTACAGCCTACCGGGAACATCTCTTCCAAAGGCCTGTGAAACGCAGTTTCTTTGCAGGCCTGATCTGGCTGAAGTAGGACTTCTGCTCTGGGTGTGCTACTTTGCCCTAGAGCTGAAAGGCACAACGTGCAGGCTTCTTTCCAAAGGGCGAGTTGGGCCCCACAGCATCTTGCTTCCAGCTCTTTGGGAAGCTAAGAAACAACTCGCTCTGCACAGTGCTCTTACAGCCTACCTGGAGCATCTCTTCCAAAGGCCTGTGAAACGCAGTTTCTTTGCAGGCCTGATCTGGCTGAAGTAGGACTTCTGCTCTGGGTGTGCTACTTTGCCCTAGAGCTGAAAGGCACAACGTGCAGGCTTCTTTCCAAAGGGCGAGTTGGGCCCCACAGCATCTTGCTTCCAGCTCTTTGGGAAGCTAAGAAACAACTCGCTCTGCACAGTGCTCTTACAGCCTACCGGGAGCATCTCTTCCAAAGGCCTGTGAAACGCAGTTTCTTTGCAGGCCTGATCTGGCTGAAGTAGGACTTCTGCTCTGGGCGTGCTACTTTGCCCTAGAGCTGAAAGGCACAACGTGCAGGCTTCTTTCCAAAGGGCGAGTTGGGCCCCACAGAATCTTGCTTCCAGCTCTTTGGGAAGCTAAGAAACAACTCGCTCTGCACAGTGCTCTTACAGCCTCCGGGGAGCATGTCTTCCAAAGGCTTGTGAAACGCAGTTTCTTTGCAGGCCTGATCTGGCTGAAGTAGGACTTCTGCTCTGGGTGTGCTACTTTGCCCTAGAGCCGAAAGGCACAACGTGCAGGCTTCTTTCCAAAGGGCGAGTTGGGCCCCACAGCATCTTGCTTCCAGCTCTTTGGGAAGCTAAGAAACAACTCGCTCTGCACAGTGCTCTTACAGCCTACCGGGAACATCTCTTCCAAAGGCCTGGTTAAACGCAGTTTCTTTGCAGGCCTGATCTGCCTCAAGTAGGACTTCTGCTCTGGGTGTGCTACTTTGCCCTAGAGCTGAAAGGCACAACGTGCAGGCTTCTTTCGAAAGTGCGAGTTGGGCCCCACAGCATCTTGCTTCCAGCTCTTTGGGAAGCTAAGAAACAACTCGCTCTGCACAGAGCTCTTACAGCCTCCGGGGAGCATGTCTTCCAAAGGCCTGTGAAACGCAGTTTCTTTGCAGGCCTGATCTGGCTGAAGTAGGACTTCTGCTCTGGGTGTGCTACTTTGCCCTAGAGCCGAAAGGCACAACGTGCAGGCTTCTTTCCAAAGGGCGATTTGGGCCCCACAGCATCTTGCTTCCAGCTCTTTGGGAAGCTAAGAAACAACTCGCTCTGCACAGTGCTCTTAAAGCCTACCTGGAGCATCTCTTCCAAAGGCCTGTAGAACGCAGTTTCTTTGCAGGCCTGATCTGGATGAAGTAGGACTTCTGCTCTGGGTGTGCTACTTTGCCCTAGAGCTGAAAGGCACAACGTGCAGGCTTCTTTCCAAGGGGCGAGTTGGGCCCGACAGCATCTTGCTTCCAGCTCTTTGGGAAGCTAAGAAACAACTCGCTCTGCACAGTGCTCTTACTGCCTAGTGGGAACATCTCTTCCAAAGGCCTGTGAAACGCAGTTTCTTTGCAGGCCTGATCTGGCTGAAGTAGGACTTCTGCTCTGGGTGTGCTACTTTGCCCTAGAGCTGAAAGGCAAAACGTGCAGGCTTCTTTCCAAAGGGCGAGTTGGGCTCCACAGCATCTTGCTTCCAGCTCTTTGGGAAGCTAAGAAACAACTCGCTCTGCACAGTGCTCTTACAGCCTACCGGGAACATCTCTTCCAAAGGCCTGTGAAACGAAGTTTCTTTGCAGGCCTGATCTGGCTGAAGTAGGACTTCTGCTCTGGGTGTGCTACTTTGCCCTAGAGCTGAAAGGCACAACGTGCAGGCTTCTTTCCAAAGGGCGAGTTGGGCCCCACAGCATCTTGCTTCCAGCTCTTTGGGAAGCTAAGAAACCACTCGCTCTGCACAGTGTACTTACAGCCTACCGGAAACATCTCTTCCAAAGGCCTGGGAAACGCAGCTTCTTTGCAGGCCTGATCTGGCTGAAGTAGGACTTCTGCTCTGGGTGTGCTAATTGGCCCTAGAGCTGAAAGGCACAACGTGCAGGCTTCATTCGAAAGGGCGAGTTGGGCCCCACAGCATCTTGCTTCCAGCTCTTTGGGAAGCTAAGAAACAACTCGCTCTGCACAGTGCTCTTACAGCCTCCGGGGAGAATGTCTTCCAAAGGCCTGTGAAACGCAGTTTCTTTGCAGGCCTGATCTGGCTGAAGTAGGACTTCTGCTCTGGGTGTGCTACTTTGCCCTAGAGCCGAAAGGCACAACGTGCAGGCTTATTTCCAAAGGGCGAGTTGGGCCCCACAGCATCTTGCTTCCAGCTCTTTGGGAAGCTAAGAAACAACTCGCTCTGCACAGTGCTCTTACAGCCTACCGGGAACATCTCTTCCAAAGGCCTGGTTAAACGCAGTTTCTTTGCAGGCCTGATCTGGCTGAAGTAGGACTTCTGCTCTGGGTGTGCTACTTTGCCCTAGAGCTGAAAGGCACAACGTGCAGGCTTCTTTCGAAAGTGCGAGTTGGGCCCCACAGCATCTTGCTTCCAGCTCTTTGGGAAGCTAAGAAACAACTCGCTCTGCACAGAGCTCTTACAGCCTCCGGGGAGCATCTCTTCCAAAGGCCTGTGAAACGCAGTTTCTTTGCAGGCCTGATCTGGCTGAAGTAGGACTTCTGCTCTGGGTGTGCTACTTTGCCCTAGAGCCGAAAGGCACAACGTGCAGGCTTCTTTCCAAAGGGCGAGTTGGGCCCCACAGCATCTTGCTTCCAGCTCTTTGGGAAGCTAAGAAACAACTCGCTCCGCACAGTGCTCTTACAGCCTAGTGGGAACATCTCTTCCAAAGGCCTGTGAAACGCAGTTTCTTTGCAGGCCTGATCTGGCTGGAGTAGGACTTCTGCTCTGGGTGTGCTACTTTGCCCTAGAGCTGAAAGGCACAACGTGCAGGCTTCTTTCCAAAGGGCGAGTTGGGCCCCACAGCATCTTGCTTCCAGCTCTTTGGGAAGCTAAGAAACAACTCGCTCTGCACAGTGCTCTTACAGCCTACCGGGAACATCTCTTCCAAAGGCCTGTGAAACGCAGTTTCTCTGCAGGCCTGATCTGGCTGAAGTAGGACTTCTGCTCTGGGTGTGCTACTTTGCCCTAGAGCTGAAAGGCACAAAGTGCAGGCTTCTTTCCAAAGGGCGAGTTGGGCCCCACAGCATCTTGCTTCCAGCTCTTTGGGAAGCTAAGAAACAACTCGCTCTGCACAGTGCTCTTAAAGCCTACCTGGAGCATCTCTTCCAAAGGCCTGTAGAACGCAGTTTCTTTCCAGGCCTGATCTGGATGAAGTAGGACTTCTGCTCTGGGTGTGCTACTTTGCCCTAGAGCTGAAAGGCACAACGTGCAGGCTTCTTTCCAAGGGGCGAGTTGGGCCCCACAGCATCTTGCTTCCAGCTCTTTGGGAAGCTAAGAAACAACTCGCTCTGCACAGTGCTCTTACTGCCTAGTGGGAACATCTCTTCCAAAGGCCTGTGAAACGCAGTTTCTTTGCAGGCCTGATCTGGCTGTAGTAGGACTTCTGCTCTGAGTGTGCTACTTTGCCCTAGAGCTGAAAGGCAAAACGTGCAGGCTTCTTTCCAAAGGGCGAGTTGGGCTCCACAGCATCTTGCTTCCAGCTCTTTGGGAAGCTAAGAAACAACTCGCTCTGCACAGTGCTCTTGCAGCCTAGTGGGAACATCTCTTCCAAAGGCCTGTGAAACGAAGTTTCTTTGCAGGCCTGATCTGGCTGAAGTAGGACTTCTGCTCTGGGTGTGCTACTTTGCCCTAGAGCTGAAAGGCACAACGTACAGCCTTCTTTCCAAAGGGCGAGTTGGGCCCCACAGCATCTTGCTTCCAGCTCTTTGGGAAGCTAAGATACCACTCGCTCTGCACAGTGTACTTACAGCCTACCGGAAACATCTCTTCCAAAGGCCTGGGAAACGCAGCTTCTTTGCAGGCCTGATCTGGCTGAAGTAGGACTTCTGCTCTGGGTGTGCTAATTGGCCCTAGAGCTGAAAGGCACAACGTGCAGGCTTCATTCGAAAGGGCGAGTTGGGCCCCACAGCATCTTGCTTCCAGCTCTTTGGGAAGCTAAGAAACAACTCGCTCTGCACAGTGCTCTTACAGCCTGCCAGGAACATCTCTTCCAAAGGCCTGTGAAACGCAGTTTCTTTGCAGGCCTGATCTGCCTGAAGTAGGACTTCTGCTCTGGGTGTGCTACTTTGCCCTAGAGCTGAAAGGCACAACGTGCAGGCTTCTTTCCAAAGGGCGAGTCGGGCCCCACAGAATCTTGCTTCCAGCTCTTTGGGAAGCTAAGAAACAACTCGCTCTGCACAGTGCTCTTACAGACTACCGGGAGCATCTCTTCCAAAAGCCTGTGAAACGCAGCTTCTTTGCAGGCCTGATCTGTCTGAAGTAGGACTTCTGCTCTGGGTGTGCTACTTTGCCCTAGAGCTGAAAGGCACAACGTGCAGGCTTCTTTCCAAAGGGGGAGTTGGGCCCCACAGCATCTTGCTTCCAGCTCTTTGGGAAGCTAAGAAATCACTCCCTCTGCACAGTGTACTTACAGCCTACCGGAAACATCTCTGCCAAAGGCCTGGGAAACGCAGCTTCTTTGCAGGCCTGATCTGGCTGAAGTAGGACTTCTGCTCTGCGCGTGCTACTTTGCCCTAGAGCTGAAAGGCACAACGTGCAGGCTTCTTTCCAAAGGGCGAGTTGGGCCCCACAGAATCTTGCTTCCAGCTCTTTGGGAAGCTAAGAAACAACTCGCTCTGCACAGTGCTCTTACAGCCTCCGGGGAGCATGTCTTCCAAAGGCCTGTGAAACGCAGTTTCTTTGCAGGCCTGATCTGGCTGAAGTAGGACTTCTGCTCTGGGTGTGCTACTTTGCCCTAGAGCCGAAAGGCGCAACGTGCAGGCTTCTTTCCAATGGGCGAGTTGGGCCCCACAGCATCTTGCTTCCAGCTCTTTGGGAAGCTAAGAAACAACTCGCTCTGCACAGTGCTCTTACAGCCTACCGGGAACATCTCTTCCAAATGCCTGTGAAAGGCAGTTTCTTTGCAGGCCTGATCTGGCTGAAGTAGGACTTCTGCTCTGGGTTCGCTACGTTGCCCTAGAGCTGAAAGGCACAACGTGCAGGCTTCTTTCCAAATGGCGATTTGGCCCCACAGCATCTTGCTTCCAGCTCTTTGGAAAGCTAAGAAACAACTCGCTCTGCACACTGCTCTTACAGCCTACCGGGAGCATCTCTTCCAAAGGCCTGTGAAACGCAGTTTCTTTGCAGGCCTGATCTGGCTGAAGTAGGACTTCAGCTCTGGGTGTGCTACTTTGCCCCAGAGCTGAAAGGCACAACGTGCAGGCTTCTTTCCAAAGGGAGAGTTGGGCCCCAGAGCATCTTGCTTCCAGCTCTTTGGGAAGCTAAGAAACAACTCGCTCTGCACAGTGCTCTTACAGCGTACCGGGAGCATCTCTTCCAAAGGCCTGTGAAACGCAGTTTCTTTGCAGGCCTGATCTGGCTGAAGTAGGACTTCTGCTCTGGGTGTGCTTCTTTGCCCTAGAGCTGAAAGGCACAACGTGCAGGCTTCTTTCCAAAGGGCGAGTTGCGCCCCACAGCATCTTGCTTCCAGCTCCTTGGCAAGCTAAGAAACAACTCGCTCTGCTCAGTGCTCTTACAGCCTACCGGGAACATCTCTTCCAAAGGCCTGTGAAACGCAGTTTCTTTGCAGGCCTGATCTGGATGAAGTAGGACTTCTCCTCTGGGTGTGCTACTTTGCCCTAGAGCTGAAAGGCACAACGTGCAGGCTTCTTTCCAAAGGATGAGTTTGGCCCCACAGCTTCTTGCTTCCAGCTATTTCCGAATGTAAGAAACAAACTTCTCTGCACAGTGCTCTTACAGCCTACCGGGAAGGTCTCTTCCAGAGACCTGTGAAACGTAGTTTCTTTGCAGGCCTGATCTGGCTGAAGTGAACTTCTGCTCTGAGTGTGCTACATTGCCCTAGAGCTGAAAGGCACAACGTGCAGGCTTCTTTCCAAAGGGCGAGTTGGGCCCCACAGCATCTTGCTTCCAGCTCTTTGGGAAGCTAAGAAACAACTCGCTCTGCACAGTGCTCTTACAGCCTACCGGGAACATCTCTTCCAAAAGCCTGTGAAACGCAGTTTCTTTGTAGGCCTGATCTGGCTGAAGTAGGACTTCTGCTCTGGGTGTGCTACTTTGCCCTAGAGCTGAAAGGCACAACGTGCAGGCTTCTTTCCAAAGGGCGAGATGGGCCCCACAGCATCTTGCTTCCAGGTCTTTGGTAAGCTAGGAAACAACTCGCTCTGCACAGTGCTCTTTCAGCCTACACGGAACATTTCTTCCAAAGGCCTGTGAAACGCAGTTTCTTTGCAGGCCTGATCTGGCTGAAGTAGGACTTCTGCTCTGGGTGTGCTACTTTGCCCTAGAGCTGAAAGGCAAAACGTGCAGGCTTCTTTCCAAAGGGCGAGTTGGGCCCCACAGCATCTTGCTTCCAGCTCTTTGGGAAGCTAAGAAACCACTCGCTCTGCACAGTGTACTTACAGCCTACCGGAAACATCTCTTCCAAAGGCCTGGGAAACGCAGCTTCTTTGCAGGCCTGATCTGGCTGAAGTAGGACTTCTGCTCTGGGTGTGCTAATTGGCCCTAGACCCGAAAGGCACAACGTGCAGGCTTCATTCGAAAGGGCGAGTTGGGCCCCACAGCATCTTGCTTCCAGCTCTTTGGGAAGCTAAGAAACAACTCGCTCTGCACAGTGCTCTTACAGCCTGCCAGGAACATCTCTTCCAAAGGCCTGTGAATCGCAGTTTCTTTGCAGGCCTGATCTGGCTGAAGTAGGACTTCTGCTCTGGGTGTGCTACTTTGCCCTAGAGCCGAAAGGCACAACGTGCAGGCTTCTTTCCAAAGGGTGAGTTGGGCCCCACAGCATCTTGCTTCCAGCTCTTTGGGAAGCTAAGAAACAACTCGCTCTGCACAGTGCTCTTACAGCCTACCGGGAACATCTCTTCCAAAGGCCTGTGAAAGGCAGTTTCTTTGCAGGCCTGATCTGGCTGAAGTAGGACTTCTGCTCTGGGTTCGCTACTTTGCCCTAGAGCTGAAATGCACAACGTGCAGGCTTCTTTCCAAATGGCGATTTGGGCCCCACAGCATCTTGCTTCCAGCTCTTTGGAAAGCTAAGAAACAACTCGCTCTGCACACTGCTCTTACAGCCTACCGGGAGCATCTCTTCCAAAGGCCTGTGAAACGCACTTTCTTTGCAGGCCTCATCTGGCTGAAGTAGGACTTCAGCTCTGGGTGTGCTACTTTGCCCTAGAGCTGAAAGGCACAACGTGCAGGCTTCTTTCCAAAGGGCGAGTTGGGCCCCACAGCATCTTGCTTCCAGCTCTTTGGGAAGCTAAGAAACAACTCGCTCTGCACAGTGCTCTTACAGCCTACCGGGAGCATCTCTTCCAAAGGCCTGTGAAACGCAGTTTCTTTGCAGGCCTTATCTGGCTGAAGTAGGACTTCTGCTCTGGGTGTGCTACTTTGCCCTAGAGCTGAAAGGCACAACGTGCAGGCTTCTTTCCAAAGGGTGAGTTGGGCCCCAGAGCATCTTGCTTCCAGCTCTTTGGGAAGCTAAGAAACAGCTCGCTCTGCACAGTGCTCTTACAGCCTACCGGGAACATCTCTTCCAAAGGCCTGTGAAACGCAGTTTCTTTGCAAGCCTGATCTGGCTGAAGTAGGACTTCTGCTCTGGGTGTGCTACATTGCCCTAGAGCTGAAAGGCACAACGTGCAGGCTTCTTTCCAAGGGGCGAGTTGGGCCCCACAGCATCTTTCTTCCAGCTCTTTGGGAAGCTAAGAAACAACTCGCTCTGCACAGTGCTCTTACAGCCTACCGGGAACATCTCTTCCAAAGGCCTGGTTAAACGCAGTTTCTTTGCAGGCCTGATCTGGCTGAAGTAGGACTTCTGCTCTGGGTGTGCTACTTTGCCCTAGAGCTGAAAGGCACAACGTGCAGGCTTCTTTCGAAAGTGCGAGTTGGGCCCCACAGCATCTTGCTTCCAGCTCTTTGGGAAGCTAAGAAACAACTCGCTCTGCACAGAGCTCTTACAGCCTCCGGGGAGCATGTCTTCCAAAGGCCTGTGAAACGCAGTTTCTTTGCAGGCCTGATCTGGCTGAAGTAGGACTTCTGCTCTGGGTGTGCTACTTTGCCCTAGAGCCGAAAGGCACAACGTGCAGGCTTCTTTCCAAAGGGCGAGTTGGGCCCCACAGCATCTTGCTTCCAGCTCTTTGGGAAGCTAAGAAACAACTCGCTCTGCACAGTGCTCTTACAGCCTAGTGGGAACATCTCTTCCAAAGGCCTGTGAAACGCAGTTTCTTTGCAGGCCTGATCTGGCTGAAGTAGGACTTCTGCTCTGGGTGTGCTACTTTGCCCTAGAGCTGAAAGGCACAACGTGCAGGCTTCTTTCCAAAGGGCGAGTTGGGCCCCACAGCATCTTGCTTCCAGCTCTTTGGGAAGCTAAGAAACAACTCGCTCTGCACAGTGCTCTTACAGCCTACCGGGAACATCTCTTCCAAAGGCCTGTGAAACGCAGTTTCTTTGCAGGCCTGATCTGGCTGAAGTAGGACTTCTGCTCTGGGTGTGCTACTTTGCCCTAGAGCTGAAAGGCACAACGTGCAGGCTTCTTTCCAAAGGGCGAGTTGGGCCCCACAGCATCTTGCTTCCAGCTCTTTGGGAAGCTAAGAAACAACTCGCTCTGCACAGTGCTCTTACAGCCTACCGGGAACATCTCTTCCAAAGGCCTGTGAAAGGCAGTTTCTTTGCAGGCCTGATCTGGCTGAAGTAGGACTTCTGCTCTGGGTGTGCTACTTTGCCCTAGAGCTGAAAGGCACAACGTGCAGGCTTCTTTCCAAAGGGCGAGTTGGGCCCCAGAGCATCTTGCTTCCAGCTCTTTGGGAAGCTAAGAAACAACTCGCTCTGCACAGTGCTCTTACAGCCTACCGGGAGCATCTCTTCCAAAGGCCTGTGAAACGCAGTTTCTTTGCAGGCCTTATCTGGCTGAAGTAGGACTTCTGCTCTGGGTGTGCTACTTTGCCCTAGAGCTGAAAGGCACAACGTGCAGGCTTCTTTCCAAAGGGCGAGTTGGGCCCCACAGCATCTTGCTTCCAGCTCTTTGGGAAGCTAAGAAACAACTCGCTCTGCACAGTGCTCTTACAGCCTACCGGGAACATCTCTTCCAAAGGCCTGTGAAACGCAGTTTCTTTGCAGGCCTGATCTGGCTGAAGTAGGACTTCTGCTCTGGGTGTGCTACTTTGCCCTAGAGCTGAAAGGCACAACGTGCAGGCTTCTTTCGAAAGGGCGAGTTGGGCCCCACAGCATCTTGCTTCCAGCTCTTTGGGAAGCTAAGAAACAACTCGCTCTGCACAGTGCTCTTACAGCCTGCCGGGAACATCTCTTCCAAAGGCCTGTGAAACGCAGTTTCTTTGCAGGCCTGATCTGGCTGAAGTAGGACTTCTGCTCTGGGTGTGCTACTTTGCCCTAGAGCCGAAAGGCACAACGTGCAGGCTTCTTTCCAAAGGGCGAGTTGGGCCCCACAGCATCTTGCTTCCAGCTCTTTGGGAAGCTAAGAAACAACTCGCTCTGCACAGTGCTCTTACAGCCTACCGGGAACATCTCTTCCAAAGGCCTGTGAAACGCAGTTTCTTTGCAGGCCTGATCTGGCTGAAGTAGGACTTCTGCTCTGGGTGTGCTACTTTGCCCTAGAGCTGAAAGGCACAACGTGCAGGCTTCTTTCCAAAGGGCGAGTTGGGCCCCACAGCATCTTGCTTCCAGCTCTTTGGGAAGCTAAGAAACAACTCGCTCTGCACAGTGCTCTTACAGCCTACCGGGAGCATCTCTTCCAAAGGCCTGTGAAACGCAGTTTCTTTGCAGGCCTGATCTGGCTGAAGTAGGACTTCTGCTCTGGGTGTGCTACTTTGCCCTAGAGCTGAAAGGCACAACGTGCAGGCTTCTTTCCAAAGGGCGAGTTGGGCCCCACAGCATCTTGCTTCCAGCTCTTTGGGAAGCTAAGAAACAACTCGCTCTGCACAGTGCTCTTACAGCCTAGTGGGAACATCTCTTCCAAAGGCCTGTGAAACGCAGTTTCTTTGCAGGCCTGATCTGGCTGAAGTAGGACTTCTGCTCTGGGTGTGCTACTTTGCCCTAGAGCTGAAAGGCACAACGTGCAGGCTTCTTTCCAAAGGGCGAGTTGGGCCCCACAGCATCTTGCTTCCAGCTCTTTGGGAAGCTAAGAAACAACTCGCTCTGCACAGTGCTCTTACAGCCTAGTGGGAACATCTCTTCCAAAGGCCTGTGAAACGCAGTTTCTTTGCAGGCCTGATCTGGCTGAAGTAGGACTTCTGCTCTGGGTGTGCTACTTTGCCCTAGAGCTGAAAGGCACAACGTGCAGGCTTCTTTCCAAAGGGCGAGTTGGGCCCCACAGCATCTTGCTTCCAGCTCTTTGGGAAGCTAAGAAACAACTCGCTCTGCACAGTGCTCTTACAGCCTACCGGGAACATCTCTTCCAAAGGCCTGTGAAACGCAGTTTCTTTGCAGGCCTGATCTGGCTGAAGTAGGACTTCTGCTCTGGGTGTGCTACTTGGCCCTAGAGCTGAAAGGCACAACGTGCAGGCTTCTTTCGAAAGGGCGAGTTGGGCCCCACAGCATCTTGCTTCCAGCTCTTTGGGAAGCTAAGAAACAACTCGCTCTGCACAGTGCTCTTACAGCCTACCGGGAACATCTCTTCCAAAGGCCTGTGAAACGCAGTTTCTTTGCAGGCCTGATCTGGCTGAAGTAGGACTTCTGCTCTGGGTGTGCTACTTTGCCCTAGAGCTGAAAGGCACAACGTGCAGGCTTCTTTCCAAAGGGCGAGTTGGGCCCCACAGCATCTTGCTTCCAGCTCTTTGGGAAGCTAAGAAACAACTCGCTCTGCACAGTGCTCTTACAGCCTACCGGGAACATCTCTTCCAAAGGCCTGTGAAACGCAGTTTCTTTGCAGGCCTGATCTGGCTGAAGTAGGACTTCTGCTCTGGGTGTGCTACTTTGCCCTAGAGCTGAAAGGCACAACGTGCAGGCTTCTTTCCAAAGGGCGAGTTGGGCCCCACAGCATCTTGCTTCCAGCTCTTTGGGAAGCTAAGAAACAACTCGCTCTGCACAGTGCTCTTACAGCCTACCGGGAACATCTCTTCCAAAGGCCTGTGAAACGCAGTTTCTTTGCAGGCCTGATCTGGCTGAAGTAGGACTTCTGCTCTGGGTGTGCTACTTTGCCCTAGAGCTGAAAGGCACAACGTGCAGGCTTCTTTCCAAAGGGCGAGTTGGGCCCCACAGCATCTTGCTTCCAGCTCTTTGGGAAGCTAAGAAACAACTCGCTCTGCACAGTGCTCTTACAGCCTTCCGGGAACATCTCTTCCAAAGGCCTGTGAAACGCAGTTTCTTTGCAGGCCTGATCTGGCTGAAGTAGGACTTCTGCTCTGGGTGTGCTACTTTGCCCTAGAGCTGAAAGGCACAACGTGCAGGCTTCTTTCCAAAGGGCGAGTTGGGCCCCACAGCATCTTGCTTCCAGCTCTTTGGGAAGCTAAGAAACAACTCGCTCTGCACAGTGCTCTTACAGCCTACCGGGAACATCTCTTCCAAAGGCCTGTGAAACGCAGTTTCTTTGCAGGCCTGATCTGGCTGAAGTAGGACTTCTGCTCTGGGTGTGCTACTTTGCCCTAGAGCTGAAAGGCAGAACGTGCAGGCTTCTTTCCAAAGGGCGAGTTGGGCCCCACAGCATCTTGCTTCCAGCTCTTTGGGAAGCTAAGAAACAACTCGCTCTGCACAGTGCTCTTACAGCCTAGCGGGAACATCTCTTCCAAAGGCCTGTGAAACGCAGTTTCTTTGCAGGCCTGATCTGGCTGAAGTAGGACTTCTGCTCTGGGTGTGCTACTTTGCCCTAGAGCTGAAAGGCACAACGTGCAGGCTTCTTTCCAAAGGGCGAGTTGGGCCCCACAGCATCTTGCTTCCAGCTCTTTGGGAAGCTAAGAAACAACTCGCTCTGCACAGTGCTCTTACAGCCTACCGGGAACATCTCTTCCAAAGGCCTGTGAAACGCAGTTTCTTTGCAGGCCTGATCTGGCTGAAGTAGGACTTCTGCTCTGGGTGTGCTACTTTGCCCTAGAGCTGAAAGGCACAACGTGCAGGCTTCTTTCCAAAGGGCGAGTTGGGCCCCACAGCATCTTGCTTCCAGCTCTTTGGGAAGCTAAGAAACAACTCGCTCTGCACAGTGCTCTTACAGCCTACCGGGAACATCTCTTCCAAAGGCCTGTGAAACGCAGTTTCTTTGCAGGCCTGATCTGGCTGAAGTAGGACTTCTGCTCTGGGTGTGCTACTTTGCCCTAGAGCTGAAAGGCACAACGTGCAGGCTTCTTTCCAAAGGGCGAGTTGGGCCCCACAGCATCTTGCTTCCAGCTCTTTGGGAAGCTAAGAAACAACTCGCTCTGCACAGTGCTCTTACAGCCTACCGGGAGCATCTCTTCCAAAGGCCTGTGAAACGCAGTTTCTTTGCAGGCCTGATCTGGCTGAAGTAGGACTTCTGCTCTGGGTGTGCTACTTTGCCCTAGAGCTGAAAGGCACAACGTGCAGGCTTCTTTCCAAAGGGTGAGTTGGGCCCCACAGCATCTTGCTTCCAGCTCTTTGGGAAGCTAAGAAACAACTCGCTCTGCACAGTGCTCTTACAGCCTACCGGGAACGTCTCTTCCAAAGGCCTGTGAAACGCAGTTTCTTTGCAGGCCTGATCTGGCTGAAGTAGGACTTCTGCTCTGGTGTGCTACTTTGCCCTAGAGCTGAAAGGCACAATGTGCAGGCTTCTTTCCAAAGGGCGAGTTGGGCCCCACAGCATCTTGCTTCCAGCTCTTTGGGAAGCTAAGAAACAACTCGCTCTGCACAGTGCTCTTACAGCCTACCGGGAACATCTCTTCCAAAGGCCTGGTTAGAACGCAGTTTCTTTGCAGGCCTGATCTGGATGAAGTAGGACTTCTGCTCTGGGTGTGCTACTTTGCCCTAGAGCTGAAAGGCACAACGTGCAGGCTTCTTTCGAAGGGGCGAGTTGGGCCCCACAGCATCTTGCTTCCAGCTCTTTGGGAAGCTAAGAAACAACTCGCTCTGCACAGTGCTCTTACAGCCTCCCGGGAACATCTCTTCCAAAGGCCTGTGAAATGCAGTTTCTTTGCAGGCCTTATCTCGCTGAGGTAGAACTGCTGCTATGCCGTGTCCTACATCGGCCTAGAGATGCAAGGCTCAAAGTCCTGTCTTGACTCCTCAAGGGCAGACAGGCCCCACATCGTGGGGCTTCCACCTTTTGGGCAGCTAAGAAACAACTCGCTCTGCTCTGGTGTTTTACAGCCTACAGGGAACGAGTCTTACAAAGGCCTGTGAAACGCAGTTTCTTCCCAGCCCTGATCTGGCTGAAGTAGAAATTCTGCTCTGCCGGGTCCTTCATGGTGCTAGAGCTGCAAGGCCCAAAGTCCTGCCTTGATTCCACAACGGTAGACAAGTCCCTCAGGTCCAGCATCCAGCTCTTTCGGCAGCTAAGAAACAACTCGCTCTGCACAGTGCTCTTACAGCCTAGTGGGAACATCTCTTCCAAGGGCCTGTGAAACGCAGTTTCTTTGCAGGCCTGATCTGGCTGAAGTAGGACTTCTGCTCTGGGTGTGCTACTTTGCCCTAGAGCTGAAAGGCACAACGTGCAGGCTTCTTTCCAAAGGGCGAGTTGGGCCCCACAGCATCTTGCTTCCAGCTCTTTGGGAAGCTAAGAAACCACTCGCTCTGCACAGTGTACGTACAGCCTACCGGAAACATCTCTTCCAAAGGCATGGGAAACGCAGCTTCTTTGCAGGCCTGATCTGGCTGAAGTAGGACTTCTGCTCTGGTTGTGCTAATTGGCCCTAGAGCTGAAAGGCACAAAGTGCAGGCTTCATTCGAAAGGGCGAGTTGGGCCCCACAGCATCTTGCTTCCAGCTCTTTGGGAAGCTAAGAAACAACTCGCTCTGCACAGTGCTCTTACAGCCTAGTGGGAACATCTCTTCCAAAGGCCTGTGAAACGCAGTTTCTTTGCAGGCCTGATCTGGCTGAAGTAGGACTTCTGCTCTGGGTGTGCTACTTTGCCCTAGAGCTGAAAGGCACAACGTGCAGGCTTCTTTCCAAAGGGCGAGTTGGGCCCCACAGCATCTTGCTTCCAGCTCTTTGGGAAGCTAAGAAACAACTCGCTCTGCACAGTGCTCTTACAGCCTACCGGGAACATCTCTTCCAAAGGCCTGTGAAACGCAGTTTCTTTGCAGGCCTGATCTGGCTGAAGTAGGACTTCTGCTCTGGGTGTGCTACTTTGCCCTAGAGCTGAAAGGCACAACGTGCAGGCTTCTTTCCAAAGGGCGAGTTGGGCCCCACAGCATCTTGCTTCCAGCTCTTTGGGAAGCTAAGAAACAACTCGCTCTGCACAGTGCTCTTACAGCCTAGTGGGAACATCTCTTCCAAAGGCCTGTGAAACGAAGTTTCTTTGCAGGCCTGATCTGGCTGAAGTAGGACTTCTGCTCTGGGTGTGCTACTTTGCCCTAGAGCTGAAAGGCACAACGTGCAGGCTTCTTTCCAAAGGGCGAGTTGGGCCCCACAGCATCTTGCTTCCAGCTCTTTGGGAAGCTAAGAAACAACTCGCTCTGCACAGTGCTCTTACAGCCTACCGGGAACATCTCTTCCAAAGGCCTGTGAAACGCAGTTTCTTTGCAGGCCTGATCTGGCTGAAGTAGGACTTCTGCTCTGGGTGTGCTACTTTGCCCTAGAGCTGAAAGGCACAACGTGCAGGCTTCTTTCCAAAGGGCGAGTTGGGCCCCACAGCATCTTGCTTCCAGCTCTTTGGGAAGCTAAGAAACAACTCGCTCTGCACAGTGCTCTTACAGCCTACCGGGAACATCTCTTCCAAAGGCCTGTGAAACGCAGTTTCTTTGCAGGCCTGATCTGGCTGAAGTAGGACTTCTGCTCTGGGTGTGCTACTTTGCCCTAGAGCTGAAAGGCAGAACGTGCAGGCTTCTTTCCAAAGGGCGAGTTGGGCCCCACAGCATCTTGCTTCCAGCTCTTTGGGAAGCTAAGAAACAACTCGCTCTGCACAGTGCTCTTACAGCCTACCGGGAACATCTCTTCCAAAGGCCTGTGAAACGCAGTTTCTTTGCAGGCCTGATCTGGCTGAAGTAGGACTTCTGCTCTGGGTGTGCTACTTTGCCCTAGAGCTGAAAGGCACAACGTGCAGGCTTCTTTCCAAAGGGTGAGTTTGGCCCCACAGCTTCTTGCTTCCAGCTATTTCGGAATGTAAGAAACAACCTCGCTCTGCACAGTGCTCTTACAGCCTACCGGGAAGGTCTCTTCCAAAGACCTGTGAAACGCAGTTTCTTTGCAGGCCTGATCTGGCTGAAGTAGGACTTCTGCTCTGGGTGTGCTACATTGCCCTAGAGCTGAAAGGCGCAACGTGCAGTCTTCTTTCCAAAGGGCGATTTGGGCCCCACAGCATCTTGCTTCCAGCTCTTTGGGAAGCTAAGAAACAACTCGCTCTGCATAGTGCTCTTACAGCCTATTGGGAACATCTCTTCCAAAGGACTGTGTAAACGAAGTTTCTTTGCAGGCCTGATCTGGCTGAAGTAGGACTTCTGCTCTGGGTGTGCTACTTTGCCCTAGAGCTGAAAGGCACAACGTGCAGGCTTCTTTCCAAAGGGCGAGTTGGGCCCCACAGCATCTTGCTTCCAGCTCTTTGGGAAGCTAAGAAACAACTCGCTCTGCACAGAGCTCTTACAGCCTCTGGGGAGCATGTCTTCCAAAGGCCTGTGAAACGCAGTTTCTTTGCAGGCCTGATCTGGCTGGAGTAGGACTTCTGCTCTGGGTGTGATACTTTGCCCTAGAGCTGAAAGGCACAACGTGCAGGCTTCTTTCCAAAGGGCGAGTTGGGCCCCACAGCATCTTGCTTCCAGCTCTTTGGGAAGCTAAGAAACAACTCGCTCTGCACAGTGCTCTTACAGCCTACCGGGAACATCTCTTCCAAAGGCCTGTGAAACGCAGTTTCTTTGCAGGCCTGATCTGGCTGAAGTAGGACTTCTGCTCTGGTGTGCTACTTTGCCCTAGAGCTGAAAGGCACAACGTGCAGGCTTCTTTCCAAAGGGCGAGTTGGGCCCCACAGCATCTTGCTTCCAGCTCTTTGGGAAGCTAAGAAACAACTCGCTCTGCACAGTGCTCTTAAAGCCTACCTGGAGCATCTCTTCCAAAGGCCTGTAGAACGCAGTTTCTTTGCAGGCCTGATCTGGATGAAGTAGGACTTCTGCTCTGGGTGTGCTACTTTGCCCTAGAGCTGAAAGGCACAACGTGCAGGCTTCTTTCCAAGGGGCGAGTTGGGCCCCACAGCATCTTGCTTCCAGCTCTTTGAGAAGCTAAGAAACAACTCGCTCTGCACAGTGCTCTTACAGCCTTCCGGGAACATCTCTTCCAAAGGCCTGTGAAATGCAGTTTCTTTGCAGGCCTTATCTCGCTGAGGTAGAACTGCTGCTATGCCGTGTCCTACATCGGCCTAGAGATGCAAGGCTCAAAGTCCTGTCTTGACTCCTCAAGGGCAGACAGGCCCCACATCGTGGGGCTTCCACCTTTTGGGCAGCTAAGAAACAACTCGCTCTGCTCTGGTGTTTTACAGCCTACAGGGAACGAGTCTTACAAAGGCCTGTGAAACGCAGTTTCTTCCCAGCCCTGATCTGGCTGAAGTAGAAATTCTGCTCTGCCGGGTCCTTCATGGTGCTAGAGCTGCAAGGCCCAAAGTCCTGCCTTGATTCCACAACGGTAGACAAGTCCCTCAGGTCCAGCATCCAGCTCTTTCGGCAGCTAAGAAACAACTCGCTCTGCACAGTGCTCTTACAGCCTAGTGGGAACATGTCTTACAAAGGCCTGTGAAACGCAGTTCTTTGCAGGCCTGATCTGGCTGAAGTAGGACTTCTGCTCTGGGTGTGCTACTTTGCCCTAGAGCTGAAAGGCTAAACGTGCAGGCTTCTTTCCAAAGGGCGAGTTGGGCTCCACAGCATCTTGCTTCCAGCTCTTTGGGAAGCAAAGAAACAACTCGCTCTGCACAGTGCTCTTACAGCCTAGTGGGAACATCTCTTCCAAGGGCCTGTGAAACGCAGTTTCTTTGCAGGCCTGATCTGGCTGAAGTAGGACTTCTGCTCTGGGTGTGCTACTTTGCCCTAGAGCTGAAAGGCACAACGTGCAGGCTTCTTTCCAAAGGGCGAGTTGGGCCCCACAGCATCTTGCTTCCAGCTCTTTGGGAAGCTAAGAAACCACTCGCTCTGCACAGTGTACGTACAGCCTACCGGAAACATCTCTTCCAAAGGCATGGGAAACGCAGCTTCTTTGCAGGCCTGATCTGGCTGAAGTAGGACTTCTGCTCTGGGTGTGCTAATTGGCCCTAGAGCTGAAAGGCACAAAGTGCAGGCTTCATTCGAAAGGGCGAGTTGGGCCCCACAGCATCTTGCTTCCAGCTCTTTGGGAAGCTAAGAAACAACTCGCTCTGCACAGTGCTCTTACAGCCTAGTGGGAACATCTCTTCCAAAGGCCTGTGAAACGCAGTTTCTTTGCAGGCCTGATCTGCCTGAAGTAGGACTTCTGCTCTGGGTGTGCTACTTTGCCCTAGAGCTGAAAGGCACAACGTGCAGGCTTCTTTCCAAGGGCGAGTTGGGCCCCACAGCATCTTGCTTCCAGATCTTTGGGAAGCTAAGAAACAACTCGCTCTGCACAGTGCTCTTACAGCCTCCGGGGAGCATGTCTTCCAAAGGCCTGTGAAACGCAGTTTCTTTGCAGGCCTGATCTGGCTGAAGTAGGACTTCTGCTCTGGGTGTGCTACTTTGCCCTAGAGCTGAAAGGCACAACGTGCAGGCTTCTTTCCAAAGGGGCGAGTTGGGCCCCACAGCATCTTGCTTCCAGCTCTTTGGGAAGCTAAGAAACAACTCGCTCTGCACAGTGCTCTTACAGCCTAGCGGGAACATCTCTTCCAAAGGCCTGTGAAACGCAGTTTCTTTGCAGGCCTGATCTGGCTGAAGTAGGACTTCTGCTCTGGGTGTGCTACTTTGCCCTAGAGCTGAAAGGCACAACGTGCAGGCTTCTTTCCAAAGGGCGAGTTGGGCCCCACAGCATCTTGCTTCCAGCTCTTTGGGAAGCTAAGAAACAACTCGCTCTGCACAGTGCTCTTACAGCCTACCGGGAACATCTCTTCCAAAGGCCTGTGAAACGCAGTTTCTTTGCAGGCCTGATCTGGCTGAAGTAGGACTTCTGCTCTGGGTGTGCTACTTTGCCCTAGAGCTGAAAGGCACAACGTGCAGGCTTCTTTCCAAAGGGCGAGTTGGGCCCCACAGCATCTTGCTTCCAGCTCTTTGGGAAGCTAAGAAACAACTCGCTCTGCACAGTGCTCTTACAGCCTACCGGGAACATCTCTTCCAAAGGCCTGTGAAACGCAGTTTCTTTGCAGGCCTGATCTGGCTGAAGTAGGACTTCTGCTCTGGGTGTGCTACTTTGCCCTAGAGCTGAAAGGCACAACGTGCAGGCTTCTTTCCAAAGGGCGAGTTGGGCCCCACAGCATCTTGCTTCCAGCTCTTTGGGAAGCTAAGAAACAACTCGCTCTGCACAGTGCTCTTACAGCCTACCGGGAGCATCTCTTCCAAAGGCCTGTGAAACGCAGTTTCTTTGCAGGCCTGATCTGGCTGAAGTAGGACTTCTGCTCTGGGTGTGCTACTTTGCCCTAGAGCTGAAAGGCACAACGTGCAGGCTTCTTTCCAAAGGGCGAGTTGGGCCCCACAGCATCTTGCTTCCAGCTCTTTGGGAAGCTAAGAAACAACTCGCTCTGCACAGTGCTCTTACAGCCTACCGGGGAGCATCTCTTCCAAAGGCCTGTGAAACGCAGTTTCTTTGCAGGCCTGATCTGGCTGAAGTAGGACTTCTGCTCTGGGTGTGCTACTTTGCCCTAGAGCTGAAAGGCACAACGTGCAGGCTTCTTTCCAAAGGGCGAGTTGGGCCCCACAGCATCTTGCTTCCAGCTCTTTGGGAAGCTAAGAAACAACTCGCTCTGCACAGTGCTCTTACAGCCTACCGGGAACATCTCTTCCAAAGGCCTGTGAAACGCAGTTTCTTTGCAGGCCTGATCTGGCTGAAGTAGGACTTCTGCTCTGGGTGTGCTACTTTGCCCTAGAGCTGAAAGGCACAACGTGCAGGCTTCTTTCTAAATGGCGAGTTGGGCCCCACAGCATCTTGCTTCCAGCTCTTTGGGAAGCTAAGAAACAACTCGCTCTGCACAGTGCTCTTACAGCCTACCGGGAACATCTCTTCCAAAGGCCTGTGAAACGCAGTTTCTTTGCAGGCCTGATGTGGCTGAAGTAGGACTTCTGCTCTCGGTGTGCTACATTGCCCTAGAGTTGAAAGGCACAACGTGCAGGCTTCTTTCCAAAGGGCGAGTTGGGCCCCTCAGCATCTTGCTTTCAGCTCGTTGGGAAGCTAAGAAACAGCTCGCTCTGCACAGTGCTCTTACAGCCTACCGGGAACATCTCTTCCAAAGGCCTGTGAAACGCAGTTTCTTTGCAGGCCTGATCTGGCTGAAGTAGGACTTCTGCTCTGGGTGTGCTACTTTGCCGTAGAGCTGAAAGGCACAACGTGCAGGCTTCTTTCCAAAGGGCGAGTTGGGCCCCACAGCATCTTGCTTCCAGCTCTTTGGGAAGCTAAGAAACAACTCGCTCTGCACAGTGCTCTTACAGCCTACCGGGAACATCTCTTCCAAAGGCCTGTGAAACGCAGTTTCTTTGCAGGCCTGATCTGGCTGAAGTAGGACTTCTGCTCTGGGTGTGCTACTTTGCCCTAGAGCTGAAAGGCACAACGTGCAGGCTTCTTTCCAAAGGGCGAGTTGGGCCCCACAGCATCTTGCTTCCAGCTCTTTGGGAAGCTAAGAAACAACTCGCTCTGCACAGTGCTCTTACAGCCTACCGGGAACATCTCTTCCAAAGGCCTGTGAAACGCAGTTTCTTTGCAGGCCTGATCTGGCTGAAGTAGGACTTCTGCTCTGGGTGTGCTACTTTGCCCTAGAGCTGAAAGGCACAACGTGCAGGCTTCTTTCGAAAGTGCGAGTTGGGCCCCACAGCATCTTGCTTCCAGCTCTTTGGGAAGCTAAGAAACAACTCGCTCTGCACAGTGCTCTTACAGCCTACCGGGAGCATCTCTTCCAAAGGCCTGTGAAACGCAGTTTCTTTGCAGGCCTGATCTGGCTGAAGTAGGACTTCTGCTCTGGGTGTGCTACTTTGCCCTAGAGCTGAAAGGCAACACGTGCAGGCTTCTTTCCAAAGGGCGAGTTGGGCTCCACAGCATCTTGCTTCCAGCTCTTTGGGAAGCTAAGAAACAACTCGCTCTGCACAGTGCTCTTACAGCCTAGTGGGAACATCTCTTCCAAAGGCCTGTGAAACGCAGTTTCTTTGCAGGCCTGATCTGGCTGAAGTAGGACTTCTGCTCTGGGTGTGCTTCTTTGCCCTAGAGCTGAAAGGCACAACGTGCAGGCTTCTTTCCAAAGGGCGAGTTGGGCCCCACAGCATCTTGCTTCCAGCTCTTTGGGAAGCTAAGAAACAACTCGCTCTGCACAGTGCTCTTACAGCCTACCGGGAACATCTCTTCCAAAGGCCTGTGAAAGGCAGTTTCTTTGCAGGCCTGATCTGGCTGAAGTAGGACTTCTGCTCTGGGTTCGCTACTTTGCCCTAGAGCTGAAAGGCACAACGTGCAGGCTTCTTTCTAAAGGGCAAGTTGGGCCCCACAGCATCTTGCTTCCAGCTATTTGGGAAGCTAAGAAACAACTCGCTCTGCACAGTGCTCTTACAGCCTACCTAGAGCATCTCTTCCAAAGGCCTGTGAAACGCAGTTTCTTTGCAGGCCTGATCCGGCTGAAGTAGGACTTCTGCTCTGGGTGTGCTACTTTGCCCTAGAGCTGAAAGGCACAACGTGCGGGCTTCTTTCCAAAGGGCGAGTTGGGCCCCACAGCATCTTGCTTCCAGCTCTTTGGGAAGCTAAGAAACAACTCGCTCTGCACAGTGCTCTTACAGCCTACCGGGAGCATCTCTTCCAAAGGCCTGTGAAACGCAGTTTCTTTGCAGGCCTGATCTGGCTGAAGTAGGACTTCTGCTCTGGGTGTGCTACTTTGCCCTAGAGCCGAAAGGCACAACGTGCAGGCTTCTTTCCAAAGGGCGAGTTGGGCCCCACAGCATCTTGCTTCCAGCTCTTTGGGAAGCTAAGAAACAACTCGCTCTGCACAGTGCTCTTACAGCCTAGTGGGAACATCTCTTCCAAAGGCCTGTGAAACGCAGTTTCTTTGCAGGCCTGATCTGGCTGAAGTAGGACTTCTGCTCTGGGTGTGCTACTTTGCCCTAGAGCTGAAAGGCACAACGTGCAGGCTTCTTTCCAAAGGGCGAGTTGGGCCCCACAGCATCTTGCTTCCAGCTCTTTGGGAAGCTAAGAAACAACTCGCTCTGCACAGTGCTCTTACAGCCTACCGGGAACATCTCTTCCAAAGGCCTGTGAAACGCAGTTTCTTTGCAGGCCTGATCTGGCTGAAGTAGGACTTCTGCTCTGGGTGTGCTACTTTGACCTAGAGCTGAAAGGCACAACGTGCAGGCTTCTTTCCAAAGGGGCGAGTTGGGTCCCACAGCATCTTGCTTCCAGCTCTTTGGGAAGCTAAGAAACAACTCGCTCTGCACAGTGCTCTTACAGCCTACCGGGAACATCTCTTCCAAAGGCCTGTGAAACGCAGTTTCTTTGCAGGCCTGATCTGGCTGGAGTAGGACTTCTGCTCTGGGTGTGCTACTTTGCCCTAGAGCTGAAAGGCACAACGTGCAGGCTTCTTTCCAAAGGGCGAGTTGGGCCCCACAGCATCTTGCTTCCAGCTCTTTGGGAAGCTAAGAAACAACTCGCTCTGCACAGTGCTCTTACAGCCTACCGGGAACATCTCTTCCAAAGTCCTGTGAAACGCAGTTTCTTTGCAGGCCTGATCTGGCTGAAGTAGGACTTCTGCTCTGGGTGTGCTACTTTGCCCTAGAGCTGAAAGGCACAACGTGCAGGCTTCTTTCCAAAGGGCGAGTTGGGCCCCACAGCATCTTGCTTCCAGTTCTTTGGGAAGCTAAGAAACAACTCGCTCTGCACAGTGCTCTTACAGCCTACCGGGAGCATCTCTTCCAAAGGCCTGTGAAACGCAGTTTCTTTGCAGGCCTGATCTGGCTGAAGTAGCACTTCTGCTCTGGGTGTGCTACTTTGCCCTAGAGCTGAAAGGCACAACGTGCAGGCTTCTTTCCAAAGGGCGAGTTGGGCCCCACAGCATCTTGCTTCCAGCTCTTTGGGAAGCTAAGAAACAACTCGCTCTGCACAGTGCTCTTACAGCCTACCGGGAGCATCTCTTCCAAAGGCCTGTGAAACGCAGTTTCTTTGCAGGCCTGATCTGGCTGAAGTAGGACTTCTGCTCTGGGCGTGCTACTTTGCCCTAGAGCTGAAAGGCACAACGTGCAGGCTTCATTCCAAAGGGCGAGTTGGGCCCCACAGAATCTTGCTTCCAGCTCTTTGGGAAGCTAAGAAACAACTCGCTCTGCAGAGTGCTCTTACAGCCTCCGGTGAGCATGTCTTCCAAAGGCCTGTGAAACGCAGTTTCTTTGCAGGCCTGATCTGGCTGAAGTAGGACTTCTGCTCTGGGTGTGCTACTTTGCCCTAGAGCTGAAAGGCAAAACGTGCAGGCTTCTTTCCAAAGGGCGAGTTGGGCTCCACAGCATCTTGCTTCCAGCTCTTTGGGAAGCTAAGAAACCACTCGCTCTGCACAGTGTACTTACAGCCTACCGGAAACATCTCTTCCAAAGGCCTGGGAAACGCAGCTTCTTTGCAGGCCTGATCTGGCTGAAGTAGGACTTCTGCTCTGGGTGTGCTACTTGGCCCTAGAGCTGAAAGGCACAACGTGCAGGCTTCATTCGAAAGGGCGAGTTGGGCCCCACAGCATCTTGCTTCCAGCTCTTTGGGAAGCTAAGAAACAACTCGCTCTGCACAGTGCTCTTACAGCCTCCGGGAATCATGTCTTCCAAAGGCCTGTGAAACGCAGTTTCTTTGCAGGCCTGATCTGGCTGAAGTAGGACTTCTGCTCTGGGTGTGCTACTTTGCCCTAGAGCCGAAAGGCACAACGTGCAGGCTTCTTTCCAAAGGGCGAGTTGGGCCCCACAGCATCTTGCTTCCAGCTCTTTGGGAAGCTAAGAAACAACTCGCTCTGCACAGTGCTCTTACAGCCTACCGGGAACATCTCTTCCAAATTCCTGTGAAACGCAGTTTCTTTGCAGGCCTGATCTGGCTGAAGTAGGACTTCTGCTCTGGGTGTGCTACTTTGCCCTAGAGCTGAAAGGCACAACGTGCAGGCTTCATTCCAAAGGGCGAGTTGGGCCCCACAGCATCTTGCTTCCAGCTCTTTGGGAAGCTAAGAAACAACTCGCTCTGCACAGTGCTCTTACAGCCTACCGGGAACATCTCTTCCAAAGGCCTGTGAAACGCAGTTTCTTTGCAGGCCTGATCTGGCTGAAGTAGGACTTCTGCTCTGGGTGTGCTACTTTGCCCTAGAGCTGAAAGGCACAACGTGCAGGCTTCTTTCCAAAGGGCGAGTTGGGCCCCACAGCATCTTGCTTCCAGCTCTTTGGGAAGCTAAGAAACAACTCGCTCTGCACAGTGCTCTTACAGCCTCCGGGGAGCATGTCTTCCAAAGGCCTGTGAAACGCAGTTTCTTTGCAGGCCTGATCTGGCTGAAGTAGGACTTCTGCTCTGGGTGTTCTACTTTGCCCTAGAGCCGAAAGGCACAACGTGCAGGCTTCTTTCCAAAGGGCGAGTTGGGCCCCACAGCATCTTGCTTCCAGCTCTTTGGGAAGCTAAGAAACAACTCGCTCTGCACAGTGCTCTTACAGCCTACCGGGAACATCTCTTCCAAAGGCCTGTGAAACGCAGTTTCTTTGCAGGCCTGATCTGGCTGCAGTAGGACTTCTGCTCTGGGTGTGCTACTTTGCCCTAGAGCTGAAAGGCACAAGGTGCAGGCTTCTTTAAAAGGGGCGAGTTGGGCCCCACAGCATCTTGCTTCGAGCTCTTTGGGAAGCTAAGAAACCACTCGCTCTGCACAGTGCACTTACAGCCTACCGGGAACATCTCTTCCAAAGGCCTGTGAAACGCAGTTTCTTTGCAGGCCTGATCTGGCTGAAGTAGGACTTCTGCTCTGGGTGTGCTACTTGGCCCTAGAGCTGAAAGGCACAACGTGCAGGCTTCTTTCGAAAGGGCGAGTTGGGCCCCACAGCATCTTGCTTCCAGCTCTTTGGGAAGCTAAGAAACAACTCGCTCTGCACAGTGCTCTTACAGCCTACCGGGAAGCATGTCTTCCAAAGGCCTGTGAAACGCAGTTTCTTTGCAGGCCTGATCTGGCTGAAGTAGGACTTCTGCTCTGGGTGTGCTACTTTGCCCTAGAGCCGAAAGGCACAACGTGCAGGCTTCTTTCCAAAGGGCGAGTTGGGCCCCACAGCATCTTGCTTCCAGCTCTTTGGGAAGCTAAGAAACAACTCGCTCTGCACAGTGCTCTTACAGCCTACCGGGAACATCTCTTCCAAAGGCCTGTGAAACGCAGTTTCTTTGCAGGCCTGATCTGGCTGAAGTAGGACTTCTGCTCTGGGTGTGCTACTTTGCCCTAGAGCTGAAAGGCACAACGTGCAGGCTTCTTTCCAAAGGGCGAGTTGGGCCCCACAGCATCTTGCTTCCAGCTCTTTGGGAAGCTAAGAAACAACTCGCTCTGCACAGTGCTCTTACAGCCTACCGGGAACATCTCTTCCAAAGGCCTGTGAAACGCAGTTTCTTTGCAGGCCTGATCTGGCTGAAGTAGGACTTCTGCTCTGGGTGTGCTACTTTGCCCTAGAGCTGAAAGGCACAACGTGCAGGCTTCTTTCCAAAGGGCGAGTTGGGCCCCACAGCATCTTGCTTCCAGCTCTTTGGGAAGCTAAGAAACAACTCGCTCTGCACAGTGCTCTTACAGCCTACGGGGAGCATGTCTTCCAAAGGCCTGTGAAACGCAGTTTCTTTGCAGGCCTGATCTGGCTGAAGTAGGACTTCTGCTCTGGGTGTTCTACTTTGCCCTAGAGCTGAAAGGCACAACGTGCAGGCTTCTTTCCAAGGGCGAGTTGGGCCCCACAGCATCTTGCTTCCAGCTCTTTGGGAAGCTAAGAAACAACTCGCTCTGCACAGTGCTCTTACAGCCTACCGGGAACATCTCTTCCAAAGGCCTGTGAAACGCAGTTTCTTTGCAGGCCTGATCTGGCTGAAGTAGGACTTCTGCTCTGGGTGTGCTACTTTGCCCTAGAGCTGAAAGGCACAACGTGCAGGCTTCTTTAAAAGGGGCGAGTTGGGCCCCACAGCATCTTGCTTCCAGCTCTTTGGGAAGCTAAGAAACAACTCGCTCTGCACAGTGCTCTTACAGCCTAGTGGGAACATCTCTTCCAAAGGCCTGTGAAACGCAGTTTCTTTGCAGGCCTGATCTGGCTGAAGTAGGACTTCTGCTCTGGGTGTGATACTTTGCCCTAGAGCTGAAAGGCACAACGTGCAGGCTTCTTTCCAAAGGGCGAGTTGGGCCCCACAGCATCTTGCTTCCAGCTCTTTGGGAAGCTAAGAAACAACTCGCTCTGCACAGTGCTCTTACAGCCTACCTGGAGCATCTCTTCCAAAGGCCTGTAAAACGCAGTTTCTTTGCAGGCCTGATCTGGCTGAAGTAGGACTTCTGCTCTGGGTGTGCTACTTTGCCCTAGAGCCGAAAGGCACAACGTGCAGGCTTCTTTCCAAAGGGCGAGTTGGGCCCCACAGCATCTTGCTTCCAGCTCTTTGGGAAGCTAAGAAACAACTCGCTCTGCACAGTGCTCTTACAGCCTACCGGGAACATGTCTTCCAAAGGCCTGTGAAACGCAGTTTCTTTGCAGGCCTGATCTGGCTGAAGTAGGACTTCTGCTCTGGGTGTGCTACTTTGCCCTAGAGCTGAAAGGCACAACGTGCAGGCTTCTTTCCAAAGGGCGAGTTGGGCCCCACAGCATCTTGCTTCCAGCTCTTTGGGAAGCTAAGAAACAACTCGCTCTGCACAGTGCTCTTACAGCCTACCTGGAGCATCTCTTCCAAAGGCCTGTGAAACGCAGTTTCTTTGCAGGCCTGATCTGGCTGAAGTAGGACTTCTGCTCTGGGTGTGCTACTTTGCCCTAGAGCTGAAAGGCACAACGTGCAGGCTTCTTTCCAAAGGGCGAGTTGGGCCCCACAGCATCTTGCTTCCAGCTCTTTGGGAAGCTAAGAAACAACTCGCTCTGCACAGTGCTCTTACAGCCTACCGGGAGCATCTCTTCCAAAGGCCTGTGAAACGCAGTTTCTTTGCAGGCCTGATCTGGCTGAAGTAGGACTTCTGCTCTGGGCGTGCTACTTTTCCCTAGAGCTGAAAGGCACAACGTGCAGGCTTCTTTCCAAAGGGCGAGTTGGGCCCCACAGAATCTTGCTTCCAGCTCTTTGGGAAGCTAACAAACAACTCGCTCTGCACAGTGCTCTTACAGCCTCCGGGGAGCATGTCTTCCAAAGGCCTGTGAAACGCAGTTTCTTTGCAGGCCTGATCTGGCTGAAGTAGGACTTCTGCTCTGGGTGTGCTACTTTGCCCTAGAGCCGAAAGGCACAACGTGCAGGCTTCTTTCCAAAGGGCGAGTTGGGCCCCACAGCATCTTGCTTCCAGCTCTTTGGGAAGCTAAGAAACAACTCGCTCTGCACAGTGCTCTTACAGCCTACCGGGAACATCTCTTCCAAAGGCCTGGTTAAACGCAGTTTCTTTGCAGGCCTGATCTGGCTGAAGTAGGACTTCTGCTCTGGTTGTGCTACTTTGCCCTAGAGCTGAAAGGCACAACGTGCAGGCTTCTTTCGAAAGTGCGAGTTGGGCCCCACAGCATCTTGCTTCCAGCTCTTTGGGAAGCTAAGAAACAACTCGCTCTGCACAGAGCTCTTACAGCCTCCGGGGAGCATGTCTTCCAAAGGCCTGTGAAACGCAGTTTCTATGCAGGCCTGATCTGGCTGAAGTAGGACTTCTGCTCTGGGTGTGCTACTTTGCCCTAGAGCCGAAAGGCACAACGTGCAGGCTTCTTTCCAAAGGGCGAGTTGGGCCCCACAGCATCTTGCTTCCAGCTCTTTGGGAAGCTAAGAAACAACTCGCTCTGCACAGTGCTCTTACAGCCTAGTGGGAACATCTCTTCCAAATGCCTGTGAAACGCAGTTTCTTTGCAGGCCTGATCTGGCTGGAGTAGGACTTCTGCTCTGGGTGTGATACTTCGCCCTAGAGCTGAAAGGCACAACGTGCAGTCTTCTTTCCAAAGGGCGAGTTGGGCCCCACAGCATCTTGCTTCCAGCTCTTTGGGAAGCTAAGAAACAACTCGCTCTGCACAGTGCTCTTACAGCCTACCGGGAACATCTCTTCCAAAGGCCTGTGAAACGCAGTTTCTTTGCAGGCCTGATCTGGCTGAAGTAGGACTTCTGCTCTGGTGTGCTACTTTGCCCTAGAGCTGAAATGCACAAAGTGCAGGCTTCTTTCCAAACGGCGAGTTGGGCCCCACAGCATCTTGCTTCCAGCTCTTTGGGAAGCTAAGAAACAACTCGCTCTGCACAGTGCTCTTACAGCCTACCGGGAACATCTCTTCCAAAGGCCTGTGAAACGCAGTTTCTTTGCAGGCCTGATCTGGCTGAAGTAGGACTTCTGCTCTGGTGTGCTACTTTGCCCTAGAGCTGAAAGGCACAAAGTGCAGGCTTCTTTCCAAAGGGCAAGTTGGGCCCCACAGCATCTTGCTTCCAGCTCTTTGGGAAGCTAAGAAACAACTCGCTCTGCACAGTGCTCTTAAAGCCTACCTGGAGCATCTCTTCCAAAGGCCTGTAGAACGCAGTTTCTTTCCAGGCCTGATCTGGATGAAGTAGGACTTCTGCTCTGGGTGTGCTACTTTGCCCTAGAGCTGAAAGGCACAACGTGCAGGCTTCTTTCCAAGGGGCGAGTTGGGCCCCACAGCATCTTGCTTCCAGCTCTTTGGGAAGCTAAGAAACAACTCGCTCTGCACAGTGCTCTTACTGCCTAGTGGGAACATCTCTTCCAAAGGCCTGTGAAACGCAGTTTCTTTGCAGGCCTGATCTGGCTGAAGTAGGACTTCTGCTCTGGGTGTGCTACTTTGCCCTAGAGCTGAAAGGCAAAACGTGCAGGCTTCTTTCCAAAGGGCGAGTTGGGCTCCACAGCATCTTGCTTCCAGCTCTTTGGGAAGCTAAGAAACAACTCGCTCTGCACAGTGCTCTTACAGCCTAGTGGGAACATCTCTTCCAAAGGCCTGTGAAACGAAGTTTCTTTGCAGGCCTGATCTGGCTGAAGTAGGACTTCTGCTCTGGGTGTGCTACTTTGCCCTAGAGCTGAAAGGCACAACGTGCAGGCTTCTTTCCAAAGGGCGAGTTGGGCCCCACAGCATCTTGCTTCCAGCTCTTTGGGAAGCTAAGAAACCACTCGCTCTGCACAGTGTACTTACAGCCTACCGGAAACATCTCTTCCAAAGGCCTGGGAAACGCAGGTTCTTTGCAGGCCTGATCTGGCTGAAGTAGGACTTCTGCTCTGGGTGTGCTAATTGGCCCTAGAGCTGAAAGGCACAACGTGCAGGCTTCATTCGAAAGGGCGAGTTGGGCCCCACAGCATCTTGCTTCCAGCTCTTTGGGAAGCTAAGAAACAACTCGCTCTGCAGAGTGCTCTTACAGCCTCCGGGGAGCATGTCTTCCAAAGGCCTGTGAAACGCAGTTTCTTTGCAGGCCTGATCTGGCTGAAGTAGGACTTCTGCTCTGGGTGTGCTACTTTGCCCTAGAGCCGAATGGCACAACGTGCAGGCTTCTTTCCAAAGGGCGAGTTGGGCCCCACAGCATCTTGCTTCCAGCTCTTTGGGAAGCTAAGAAACAACTCGCTCTGCACAGTGCTCTTACAGCCTACCGGGAACATCTCTTCCAAAGGCGTGGTTAAACGCAGTTTCTTTGCAGGCCTGATCTGGCTGAAGTAGGACTTCTGCTCTGGGTGTGCTACTTTGCCCTAGAGCTGAAAGGCACAACGTGCAGGCTTCTTTCGAAAGTGCGAGTTGGGCCCCACAGCATCTTGCTTCCAGCTCTTTGGGAAGCTAAGAAACAACTCGCTCTGCACAGTGCTCTTACAGCCTACCTAGAGCATCTCTTCCAAAGGCCTGTAAAACGCAGTTTCTTTGCAGGCCTGATCTGGCTGAAGTAGGACTTCTGCTCTGGGTGTGCTACTTTGCCCTAGAGCCGAAAGGCACAACGTGCAGGCTTCTTTCCAAAGGGCGAGTTGGGCCCCACAGCATCTTGCTTCCAGCTCTTTGGGAAGCTAAGAAACAACTCGCTCTGCACAGTGCTCTTACAGCCTACCGGGAACATGTCTTCCAAAGGCCTGTGAAACGCAGTTTCTTTGCAGGCCTGATCTGGCTGAAGTAGGACTTCTGCTCTGGGTGTGCTACTTTGCCCTAGAGCTGAAAGGCACAACGTGCAGGCTTCTTTCCAAAGGGCGAGTTGGGCCCCACAGCATCTTGCTTCCAGCTCTTTGGGAAGCTAAGAAACAACTCGCTCTGCACAGTGCTCTTACAGCCTACCTGGAGCATCTCTTCCAAAGGCCTGTGAAACGCAGTTTCTTTGCAGGCCTGATCTGGCTGAAGTAGGACTTCTGCTCTGGGTGTGCTACTTTGCCCTAGAGCTGAAAGGCACAACGTGCAGGCTTCTTTCCAAAGGGCGAGTTGGGCCCCACAGCATCTTGCTTCCAGCTCTTTGGGAAGCTAAGAAACAACTCGCTCTGCACAGTGCTCTTACAGCCTACCGGGAGCATCTCTTCCAAAGGCCTGTGAAACGCAGTTTCTTTGCAGGCCTGATCTGGCTGAAGTAGGACTTCTGCTCTGGGCGTGCTACTTTTCCCTAGAGCTGAAAGGCACAACGTGCAGGCTTCTTTCCAAAGGGCGAGTTGGGCCCCACAGAATCTTGCTTCCAGCTCTTTGGGAAGCTAACAAACAACTCGCTCTGCACAGTGCTCTTACAGCCTCCGGGGAGCATGTCTTCCAAAGGCCTGTGAAACGCAGTTTCTTTGCAGGCCTGATCTGGCTGAAGTAGGACTTCTGCTCTGGGTGTGCTACTTTGCCCTAGAGCCGAAAGGCACAACGTGCAGGCTTCTTTCCAAAGGGCGAGTTGGGCCCCACAGCATCTTGCTTCCAGCTCTTTGGGAAGCTAAGAAACAACTCGCTCTGCACAGTGCTCTTACAGCCTACCGGGAACATCTCTTCCAAAGGCCTGGTTAAACGCAGTTTCTTTGCAGGCCTGATCTGGCTGAAGTAGGACTTCTGCTCTGGTTGTGCTACTTTGCCCTAGAGCTGAAAGGCACAACGTGCAGGCTTCTTTCGAAAGTGCGAGTTGGGCCCCACAGCATCTTGCTTCCAGCTCTTTGGGAAGCTAAGAAACAACTCGCTCTGCACAGAGCTCTTACAGCCTCCGGGGAGCATGTCTTCCAAAGGCCTGTGAAACGCAGTTTCTATGCAGGCCTGATCTGGCTGAAGTAGGACTTCTGCTCTGGGTGTGCTACTTTGCCCTAGAGCCGAAAGGCACAACGTGCAGGCTTCTTTCCAAAGGGCGAGTTGGGCCCCACAGCATCTTGCTTCCAGCTCTTTGGGAAGCTAAGAAACAACTCGCTCTGCACAGTGCTCTTACAGCCTAGTGGGAACATCTCTTCCAAATGCCTGTGAAACGCAGTTTCTTTGCAGGCCTGATCTGGCTGGAGTAGGACTTCTGCTCTGGGTGTGATACTTTGCCCTAGAGCTGAAAGGCACAACGTGCAGTCTTCTTTCCAAAGGGCGAGTTGGGCCCCACAGCATCTTGCTTCCAGCTCTTTGGGAAGCTAAGAAACAACTCGCTCTGCACAGTGCTCTTACAGCCTACCGGGAACATCTCTTCCAAAGGCCTGTGAAACGCAGTTTCTTTGCAGGCCTGATCTGGCTGAAGTAGGACTTCTGCTCTGGTGTGCTACTTTGCCCTAGAGCTGAAATGCACAAAGTGCAGGCTTCTTTCCAAACGGCGAGTTGGGCCCCACAGCATCTTGCTTCCAGCTCTTTGGGAAGCTAAGAAACAACTCGCTCTGCACAGTGCTCTTACAGCCTACCGGGAACATCTCTTCCAAAGGCCTGTGAAACGCAGTTTCTTTGCAGGCCTGATCTGGCTGAAGTAGGACTTCTGCTCTGGTGTGCTACTTTGCCCTAGAGCTGAAAGGCACAAAGTGCAGGCTTCTTTCCAAAGGGCAAGTTGGGCCCCACAGCATCTTGCTTCCAGCTCTTTGGGAAGCTAAGAAACAACTCGCTCTGCACAGTGCTCTTAAAGCCTACCTGGAGCATCTCTTCCAAAGGCCTGTAGAACGCAGTTTCTTTCCAGGCCTGATCTGGATGAAGTAGGACTTCTGCTCTGGGTGTGCTACTTTGCCCTAGAGCTGAAAGGCACAACGTGCAGGCTTCTTTCCAAGGGGCGAGTTGGGCCCCACAGCATCTTGCTTCCAGCTCTTTGGGAAGCTAAGAAACAACTCGCTCTGCACAGTGCTCTTACTGCCTAGTGGGAACATCTCTTCCAAAGGCCTGTGAAACGCAGTTTCTTTGCAGGCCTGATCTGGCTGAAGTAGGACTTCTGCTCTGGGTGTGCTACTTTGCCCTAGAGCTGAAAGGCAAAACGTGCAGGCTTCTTTCCAAAGGGCGAGTTGGGCTCCACAGCATCTTGCTTCCAGCTCTTTGGGAAGCTAAGAAACAACTCGCTCTGCACAGTGCTCTTACAGCCTAGTGGGAACATCTCTTCCAAAGGCCTGTGAAACGAAGTTTCTTTGCAGGCCTGATCTGGCTGAAGTAGGACTTCTGCTCTGGGTGTGCTAATTGGCCCTAGAGCTGAAAGGCACAACGTGCAGGCTTCATTCGAAAGGGCGAGTTGGGCCCCACAGCATCTTGCTTCCAGCTCTTTGGGAAGCTAAGAAACAACTCGCTCTGCAGAGTGCTCTTACAGCCTCCGGGGAGCATGTCTTCCAAAGGCCTGTGAAACGCAGTTTCTTTGCAGGCCTGATCTGGCTGAAGTAGGACTTCTGCTCTGGGTGTGCTACTTTGCCCTAGAGCCGAATGGCACAACGTGCAGGCTTCTTTCCAAAGGGCGAGTTGGGCCCCACAGCATCTTGCTTCCAGCTCTTTGGGAAGCTAAGAAACAACTCGCTCTGCACAGTGCTCTTACAGCCTACCGGGAACATCTCTTCCAAAGGCGTGGTTAAACGCAGTTTCTTTGCAGGCCTGATCTGGCTGAAGTAGGACTTCTGCTCTGGGTGTGCTACTTTGCCCTAGAGCTGAAAGGCACAACGTGCAGGCTTCTTTCGAAAGTGCGAGTTGGGCCCCACAGCATCTTGCTTCCAGCTCTTTGGGAAGCTAAGAAACAACTCGCTCTGCACAGTGCTCTTACAGCCTACCTAGAGCATCTCTTCCAAAGGCCTGTAAAACGCAGTTTCTTTGCAGGCCTGATCTGGCTGAAGTAGGACTTCTGCTCTGGGTGTGCTACTTTGCCCTAGAGCCGAAAGGCACAACGTGCAGGCTTCTTTCCAAAGGGCGAGTTGGGCCCCACAGCATCTTGCTTCCAGCTCTTTGGGAAGCTAAGAAACAACTCGCTCTGCACAGTGCTCTTACAGCCTACCGGGAACATGTCTTCCAAAGGCCTGTGAAACGCAGTTTCTTTGCAGGCCTGATCTGGCTGAAGTAGGACTTCTGCTCTGGGTGTGCTACTTTGCCCTAGAGCTGAAAGGCACAACGTGCAGGCTTCTTTCCAAAGGGCGAGTTGGGCCCCACAGCATCTTGCTTCCAGCTCTTTGGGAAGCTAAGAAACAACTCGCTCTGCACAGTGCTCTTACAGCCTACCTGGAGCATCTCTTCCAAAGGCCTGTGAAACGCAGTTTCTTTGCAGGCCTGATCTGGCTGAAGTAGGACTTCTGCTCTGGGTGTGCTACTTTGCCCTAGAGCTGAAAGGCACAACGTGCAGGCTTCTTTCCAAAGGGCGAGTTGGGCCCCACAGCATCTTGCTTCCAGCTCTTTGGGAAGCTAAGAAACAACTCGCTCTGCACAGTGCTCTTACAGCCTACCGGGAGCATCTCTTCCAAAGGCCTGTGAAACGCAGTTTCTTTGCAGGCCTGATCTGGCTGAAGTAGGACTTCTGCTCTGGGCGTGCTACTTTTCCCTAGAGCTGAAAGGCACAACGTGCAGGCTTCTTTCCAAAGGGCGAGTTGGGCCCCACAGAATCTTGCTTCCAGCTCTTTGGGAAGCTAACAAACAACTCGCTCTGCACAGTGCTCTTACAGCCTCCGGGGAGCATGTCTTCCAAAGGCCTGTGAAACGCAGTTTCTTTGCAGGCCTGATCTGGCTGAAGTAGGACTTCTGCTCTGGGTGTGCTACTTTGCCCTAGAGCCGAAAGGCACAACGTGCAGGCTTCTTTCCAAAGGGCGAGTTGGGCCCCACAGCATCTTGCTTCCAGCTCTTTGGGAAGCTAAGAAACAACTCGCTCTGCACAGTGCTCTTACAGCCTACCGGGAACATCTCTTCCAAAGGCCTGGTTAAACGCAGTTTCTTTGCAGGCCTGATCTGGCTGAAGTAGGACTTCTGCTCTGGTTGTGCTACTTTGCCCTAGAGCTGAAAGGCACAACGTGCAGGCTTCTTTCGAAAGTGCGAGTTGGGCCCCACAGCATCTTGCTTCCAGCTCTTTGGGAAGCTAAGAAACAACTCGCTCTGCACAGAGCTCTTACAGCCTCCGGGGAGCATGTCTTCCAAAGGCCTGTGAAACGCAGTTTCTATGCAGGCCTGATCTGGCTGAAGTAGGACTTCTGCTCTGGGTGTGCTACTTTGCCCTAGAGCCGAAAGGCACAACGTGCAGGCTTCTTTCCAAAGGGCGAGTTGGGCCCCACAGCATCTTGCTTCCAGCTCTTTGGGAAGCTAAGAAACAACTCGCTCTGCACAGTGCTCTTACAGCCTAGTGGGAACATCTCTTCCAAATGCCTGTGAAACGCAGTTTCTTTGCAGGCCTGATCTGGCTGGAGTAGGACTTCTGCTCTGGGTGTGATACTTTGCCCTAGAGCTGAAAGGCACAACGTGCAGTCTTCTTTCCAAAGGGCGAGTTGGGCCCCACAGCATCTTGCTTCCAGCTCTTTGGGAAGCTAAGAAACAACTCGCTCTGCACAGTGCTCTTACAGCCTACCGGGAACATCTCTTCCAAAGGCCTGTGAAACGCAGTTTCTTTGCAGGCCTGATCTGGCTGAAGTAGGACTTCTGCTCTGGGTGTGCTACTTTGCCCTAGAGCTGAAATGCACAACGTGCAGGCTTCTTTCCAAAGGGCGAGTTGGGCCCCACAGCATCTTGCTTCCAGCTCTTTGGGAAGCTAAGAAACAACTCGCTCTGCACAGTGCTCTTACAGCCTACCGGGAACATCTCTTCCAAAGGCCTGTGAAACGCAGTTTCTTTGCAGGCCTGATCTGGCTGAAGTAGGACTTCTGCTCTGGGTGTGCTACTTTGCCCTAGAGCTGAAAGGCACAACGTGCAGGCTTCTTTCCAAAGGGCGAGTTGGGCCCCACAGCATCTTGCTTCCAGCTCTTTGGGAAGCTAAGAAACAACTCGCTCTGCACAGTGCTCTTACAGCCTACCGGGAACATCTCTTCCAAAGGCCTGTGAACGCAGTTTCTTTGCAGGCCTGATCTGGATGAAGTAGGACTTCTGCTCTGGGTGTGCTACTTTGCCCTAGAGCTGAAAGGCACAACGTGCAGGCTTCTTTCCAAGGGGCGAGTTGGGCCCCACAGCATCTTGCTTCTAGCTCTTTGGGAAGCTAAGAAACAACTCGCTCTGCACAGTGCTCTTACTGCCTAGTGGGAACATCTCTTCCAAAGGCCTGTGAAACGCAGTTTCTTTGCAGGCCTGATCTGGCTGAAGTAGGACTTCTGCTCTGGGTGTGCTACTTTGCCCTAGAGCTGAAAGGCACAACGTGCAGGCTTCTTTCCAAAGGGCGAGTTGGGCCCCACAGCATCTTGCTTCCAGCTCTTTGGGAAGCTAAGAAACAACTCGCTCTGCACAGTGCTCTTACAGCCTAGTGGGAACATCTCTTCCAAAGGCCTGTGAAACGAAGTTTCTTTGCAGGCCTGATCTGGCTGAAGTAGGACTTCTGCTCTGGGTGTGCTAATTGGCCCTAGAGCTGAAAGGCACAACGTGCAGGCTTCATTCGAAAGGGCGAGTTGGGCCCCACAGCATCTTGCTTCCAGCTCTTTGGGAAGCTAAGAAACAACTCGCTCTGCAGAGTGCTCTTACAGCCTCCGGGGAGCATGTCTTCCAAAGGCCTGTGAAACGCAGTTTCTTTGCAGGCCTGATCTGGCTGAAGTAGGACTTCTGCTCTGGGTGTGCTACTTTGCCCTAGAGCCGAATGGCACAACGTGCAGGCTTCTTTCCAAAGGGCGAGTTGGGCCCCACAGCATCTTGCTTCCAGCTCTTTGGGAAGCTAAGAAACAACTCGCTCTGCACAGTGCTCTTACAGCCTACCGGGAACATCTCTTCCAAAGGCGTGGTTAAACGCAGTTTCTTTGCAGGCCTGATCTGGCTGAAGTAGGACTTCTGCTCTGGGTGTGCTACTTTGCCCTAGAGCTGAAAGGCACAACGTGCAGGCTTCTTTCGAAAGTGCGAGTTGGGCCCCACAGCATCTTGCTTCCAGCTCTTTGGGAAGCTAAGAAACAACTCGCTCTGCACAGAGCTCTTACAGCCTCCGGGGATCATGTCTTCCAAAGGCCTGTGAAACGCAGTTTCTTTGCAGGCCTGATCTGGCTGAAGTAGGACTTCTGCTCTGGGTGTGCTACTTTGCACTAGAGCCGAAAGGCACAACGTGCAGGCTTCTTTCCTAAGGGCGAGTTGGGCCCCACAGCATCTTGCTTCCAGCTCTTTGGGAAGCTAAGAAACAACTCGCTCTGCACAGTGCTCTTACAGCCTAGTGCGAACATCTCTTCCAAATGCCTGTGAAACGCAGTTTCTTTGCAGGCCTGATCTGGCTGGAGTAGGACTTCTGCTCTGGGTGTGATACTTTGCCCTAGAGCTGAAAGGCACAACGTGCAGGCTTCTTTCCAAAGGGCGAGTTGGGCCCCACAGCATCTTGCTTCCAGCTCTTTGGGAAGCTAAGAAACAACTCGCTCTGCACAGTGCTCTTACAGCCTACCGGGAACATCTCTTCCAAAGGCCTGTGAAACGCAGTTTCTTTGCAGGCCTGATCTGGCTGAAGTAGGACTTCTGCTCTGGTGTGCTACTTTGCCCTAGAGCTGAAAGGCACAAAGTGCAGGCTTCTTTCCAAAGGGCGAGTTGGGCCCCACAGCATCTTGCTTCCAGCTCTTTGGGAAGCTAAGAAACAACTCGCTCTGCACAGTGCTCTTAAAGCCTACCTGGAGCATCTCTTCCAAAGGCGTGTAGAACGCAGTTTCTTTCCAGGCCTGATCAGGATGAAGTAGGACTTCTGCTCTGGGTGTGCTACTTTGCCCTAGAGCTGAAAGGCACAACGTGCAGGCTTCTTTCCAATGGGCGAGTTGGGCCCCACAGCATCTTGCTTCCAGCTCTTTGGGAAGCTAAGAAACAACTGGCTCTGCACAGTGCTCTTACAGCCTCCGGGGAGCATGTCTTCCAAAGGCCTGTGAAACGCAGTTTCTTTGCAGGCCTGATCTGGCTGAAGTAGGACTTCTGCTCTGGGTGTGCTACTTTGCCCTAGAGCTAAAAGGCACAACGTGCAGGCTTCTTTCCAAAGGGCGAGTTGGGCCCCACAGCATCTTGCTTCCAGCTCTTTGGGAAGCTAAGAAACAACTCGCTCTGCACAGTGCTCTTACAGCCTACCGGGAACATCTCTTCCAAAGGCCTGTGAAAGGCAGTTTCTTTGCAGGCCTGATCTGGCTGAAGTAGGACTTCTGCTTGGGTTCGCTACTTTGCCCTAGAGCTGAAAGGCACAACGTGCAGGCTTCTTTCCCAATGGCGAGTTTGGGCACCACAGCATCTTGCTTCCAGCTCTTTGGAAAGCTGACAAACAACTCGCTCTGCACACTGCTCTTACAGCCTACCGGGAGCATCTCTTCCAAAGGCCTGTGAAACGCACTTTCTTTGCAGGCCTAAATCTGGCTGAAGTAGGACTTCAGCTCTGGGTGTGCTACTTTGCCCTAGAGCTGAAAGGCACAACGTGCAGGCTTCTTTCCTAAGGGAGAGTTGGGGCCCCAGAGCATCTTGCTTCCAGCTCTTTGGGAAGCTAAGAAACAACTCGCTCTGCACAGTGCTCTTACAGCCTACCGGGAGCATCTCTTCCAAAGGCCTGTGAAACGCAGTTTCTTTGCAGGCCTTATCTGGCTGAAGTAGGACTTCTGCTCTGGGTGTGCTTCTTTGCCCTAGAGCTGAAAGGCACAACGTGCAGGCTTCTTTCAAAGGGCGAGTTGGGCCCCACAGCATCTTGCTTCCAGCTCTTGGCAAGCTAAGAAACAACTCGCTCTGCTCAGTGCTCTTACAGCCTACCGGGAACATCTCTTCCAAAGGCCTGTGAAACGCAGTTTCTTTGCAGGCCTGATCTGGATGTAGTAGGACTTCTGCTCTGGGTGTGCTACTTTGCCCTAGAGCTGAAAGGCACAACGTGCAGGCTTCTTTCCAAAGGGTGAGTTTGACCCCACAGCTTCTTGCTTCCAGCTATTTCCGAATGTAAGAAACAACTCGCTCTGCACAGTGCTCTTACAGCCTACCGGGAACATCTCTTCCAAAGGCCTGTGAAACGCAGTTTCTTTGCAGGCCTGATCTGGCTGAAGTAGGACTTCTGCTCTGGGTGTGCTACTTTGCCCTAGAGCTGAAAGGCACAACGTGCAGGCTTCTTTCCAAAGGGCGAGTTGGGCCCCACAGCATCTTGCTTCCAGCTCTTTGGGAAGCTAAGAAACAACTCGCTCTGCACAGTGCTCTTACAGCCTACCGGGAACATCTCTTCCAAAGGCCTGTGAAACGCAGTTTCTTTGCAGGCCTGATCTGGCTGAAGTAGGACTTCTGCTCTGGGTGTGCTACTTTGCCCTAGAGCTGAAAGGCACAACGTGCAGGCTTCTTTCCAAAGGGCGAGTTGGGCCCCACAGCATCTTGCTTCCAGCTCTTTGGGAAGCTAAGAAACAACTCGCTCTGCACAGTGCTCTTACAGCCTAGTGGGAACATCTCTTCCAAAGGCCTGTGAAACGCAGTTTCTTTGCAGGCCTGATCTGGCTGAAGTAGGACTTCTGCTCTGGGTGTGCTACTTTGCCCTAGAGCTGAAAGGCACAACGTGCAGGCTTCTTTCCAAAGGGCGAGTTGGGCCCCACAGCATCTTGCTTCCAGCTCTTTGGGAAGCTAAGAAACAACTCGCTCTGCACAGTGCTCTTACAGCCTAGCGGGAACATCTCTTCCAAAGGCCTGTGAAACGCAGTTTCTTTGCAGGCCTGATCTGGCTGAAGTAGGACTTCTGCTCTGGGTGTGCTACTTTGCCCTAGAGCTGAAAGGCACAACGTGCAGGCTTCTTTCCAAAGGGCGAGTTGGGCCCCACAGCATCTTGCTTCCAGCTCTTTGGGAAGCTAAGAAACAACTCGCTCTGCACAGTGCTCTTACAGCCTACCGGGAACATCTCTTCCAAAGGCCTGTGAAACGCAGTTTCTTTGCAGGCCTGATCTGGCTGAAGTAGGACTTCTGCTCTGGGTGTGCTACTTTGCCCTAGAGCTGAAAGGCACAACGTGCAGGCTTCTTTCCAAAGGGCGAGTTGGGCCCCACAGCATCTTGCTTCCAGCTCTTTGGGAAGCTAAGAAACAACTCGCTCTGCACAGTGCTCTTACAGCCTACCGGGAACATCTCTTCCAAAGGCCTGTGAAACGCAGTTTCTTTGCAGGCCTGATCTGGCTGAAGTAGGACTTCTGCTCTGGGTGTGCTACTTTGCCCTAGAGCTGAAAGGCACAACGTGCAGGCTTCTTTCCAAAGGGCGAGTTGGGCCCCACAGCATCTTGCTTCCAGCTCTTTGGGAAGCTAAGAAACAACTCGCTCTGCACAGTGCTCTTACAGCCTAGTGGGAACATCTCTTCCAAAGGCCTGTGAAACGCAGTTTCTTTGCAGGCCTGATCTGGCTGAAGTAGGACTTCTGCTCTGGGTGTGCTACTTTGCCCTAGAGCTGAAAGGCACAACGTGCAGGCTTCTTTCCAAAGGGCGAGTTGGGCCCCACAGCATCTTGCTTCCAGCTCTTTGGGAAGCTAAGAAACAACTCGCTCTGCACAGTGCTCTTACAGCCTACCGGGAACATCTCTTCCAAAGGCCTGTGAAACGCAGTTTCTTTGCAGGCCTGATCTGGCTGAAGTAGGACTTCTGCTCTGGGTGTGCTACTTTGCCCTAGAGCTGAAAGGCACAACGTGCAGGCTTCTTTCCAAAGGGCGAGTTGGGCCCCACAGCATCTTGCTTCCAGCTCTTTGGGAAGCTAAGAAACAACTCGCTCTGCACAGTGCTCTTACAGCCTACCGGGAACATCTCTTCCAAAGGCCTGTGAAACGCAGTTTCTTTGCAGGCCTGATCTGGCTGAAGTAGGACTTCTGCTCTGGGTGTGCTACTTTGCCCTAGAGCTGAAAGGCACAACGTGCAGGCTTCTTTCCAAAGGGCGAGTTGGGCCCCACAGCATCTTGCTTCCAGCTCTTTGGGAAGCTAAGAAACAACTCGCTCTGCACAGTGCTCTTACAGCCTAGTGGGAACATCTCTTCCAAAGGCCTGTGAAACGCAGTTTCTTTGCAGGCCTGATCTGGCTGAAGTAGGACTTCTGCTCTGGGTGTGCTACTTTGCCCTAGAGCTGAAAGGCACAACGTGCAGGCTTCTTTCCAAAGGGCGAGTTGGGCCCCACAGCATCTTGCTTCCAGCTCTTTGGGAAGCTAAGAAACAACTCGCTCTGCACAGTGCTCTTACAGCCTACTGGGAACATCTCTTCCAAAGGCCTGTGAAACGCAGTTTCTTTGCAGGCCTGATCTGGCTGAAGTAGGACTTCTGCTCTGGGTGTGCTACTTTGCCCTAGAGCTGAAAGGCACAACGTGCAGGCTTCTTTCCAAAGGGCGAGTTGGGCCCCACAGCATCTTGCTTCCAGCTCTTTGGGAAGCTAAGAAACAACTCGCTCTGCACAGTGCTCTTACAGCCTAGTGGGAACATCTCTTCCAAAGGCCTGTGAAACGCAGTTTCTTTGCAGGCCTGATCTGGCTGAAGTAGGACTTCTGCTCTGGGTGTGCTACTTTGCCCTAGAGCTGAAAGGCACAACGTGCAGGCTTCTTTCCAAAGGGCGAGTTGGGCCCCACAGCATCTTGCTTCCAGCTCTTTGGGAAGCTAAGAAACAACTCGCTCTGCACAGTGCTCTTACAGCCTACTGGGAACATCTCTTCCAAAGGCCTGTGAAACGCAGTTTCTTTGCAGGCCTGATCTGGCTGAAGTAGGACTTCTGCTCTGGGTGTGCTACTTTGCCCTAGAGCTGAAAGGCACAACGTGCAGGCTTCTTTCCAAAGGGCGAGTTGGGCCCCACAGCATCTTGCTTCCAGCTCTTTGGGAAGCTAAGAAACAACTCGCTCTGCACAGTGCTCTTACAGCCTAGCGGGAACATCTCTTCCAAAGGCCTGTGAAACGCAGTTTCTTTGCAGGCCTGATCTGGCTGAAGTAGGACTTCTGCTCTGGGTGTGCTACTTTGCCCTAGAGCTGAAAGGCACAACGTGCAGGCTTCTTTCCAAAGGGCGAGTTGGGCCCCACAGCATCTTGCTTCCAGCTCTTTGGGAAGCTAAGAAACAACTCGCTCTGCACAGTGCTCTTACAGCCTACCGGGAACATCTCTTCCAAAGGCCTGTGAAACGCAGTTTCTTTGCAGGCCTGATCTGGCTGAAGTAGGACTTCTGCTCTGGGTGTGCTACTTTGCCCTAGAGCTGAAAGGCACAACGTGCAGGCTTCTTTCCAAAGGGCGAGTTGGGCCCCACAGCATCTTGCTTCCAGCTCTTTGGGAAGCTAAGAAACAACTCGCTCTGCACAGTGCTCTTACAGCCTACCGGGAACATCTCTTCCAAAGGCCTGTGAAACGCAGTTTCTTTGCAGGCCTGATCTGGCTGAAGTAGGACTTCTGCTCTGGGTGTGCTACTTTGCCCTAGAGCTGAAAGGCACAACGTGCAGGCTTCTTTCCAAAGGGCGAGTTGGGCCCCACAGCATCTTGCTTCCAGCTCTTTGGGAAGCTAAGAAACAACTCGCTCTGCACAGTGCTCTTACAGCCTAGTGGGAACATCTCTTCCAAAGGCCTGTGAAACGCAGTTTCTTTGCAGGCCTGATCTGGCTGAAGTAGGACTTCTGCTCTGGGTGTGCTACTTTGCCCTAGAGCTGAAAGGCACAACGTGCAGGCTTCTTTCCAAAGGGCGAGTTGGGCCCCACAGCATCTTGCTTCCAGCTCTTTGGGAAGCTAAGAAACAACTCGCTCTGCACAGTGCTCTTACAGCCTAGCGGGAACATCTCTTCCAAAGGCCTGTGAAACGCAGTTTCTTTGCAGGCCTGATCTGGCTGAAGTAGGACTTCTGCTCTGGGTGTGCTACTTTGCCCTAGAGCTGAAAGGCACAACGTGCAGGCTTCTTTCCAAAGGGCGAGTTGGGCCCCACAGCATCTTGCTTCCAGCTCTTTGGGAAGCTAAGAAACAACTCGCTCTGCACAGTGCTCTTACAGCCTACCGGGAACATCTCTTCCAAAGGCCTGTGAAACGCAGTTTCTTTGCAGGCCTGATCTGGCTGAAGTAGGACTTCTGCTCTGGGTGTGCTACTTTGCCCTAGAGCTGAAAGGCACAACGTGCAGGCTTCTTTCCAAAGGGCGAGTTGGGCCCCACAGCATCTTGCTTCCAGCTCTTTGGGAAGCTAAGAAACAACTCGCTCTGCACAGTGCTCTTACAGCCTACCGGGAACATCTCTTCCAAAGGCCTGTGAAACGCAGTTTCTTTGCAGGCCTGATCTGGCTGAAGTAGGACTTCTGCTCTGGGTGTGCTACTTTGCCCTAGAGCTGAAAGGCACAACGTGCAGGCTTCTTTCCAAAGGGCGAGTTGGGCCCCACAGCATCTTGCTTCCAGCTCTTTGGGAAGCTAAGAAACAACTCGCTCTGCACAGTGCTCTTACAGCCTAGTGGGAACATCTCTTCCAAAGGCCTGTGAAACGCAGTTTCTTTGCAGGCCTGATCTGGCTGAAGTAGGACTTCTGCTCTGGGTGTGCTACTTTGCCCTAGAGCTGAAAGGCACAACGTGCAGGCTTCTTTCCAAAGGGCGAGTTGGGCCCCACAGCATCTTGCTTCCAGCTCTTTGGGAAGCTAAGAAACAACTCGCTCTGCACAGTGCTCTTACAGCCTACCGGGAACATCTCTTCCAAAGGCCTGTGAAACGCAGTTTCTTTGCAGGCCTGATCTGGCTGAAGTAGGACTTCTGCTCTGGGTGTGCTACTTTGCCCTAGAGCTGAAAGGCACAACGTGCAGGCTTCTTTCCAAAGGGCGAGTTGGGCCCCACAGCATCTTGCTTCCAGCTCTTTGGGAAGCTAAGAAACAACTCGCTCTGCACAGTGCTCTTACAGCCTAGTGGGAACATCTCTTCCAAAGGCCTGTGAAACGCAGTTTCTTTGCAGGCCTGATCTGGCTGAAGTAGGACTTCTGCTCTGGGTGTGCTACTTTGCCCTAGAGCTGAGAGGCACAACGTGCAGGCTTCTTTCCAAAGGGCGAGTTGGGCCCCACAGCATCTTGCTTCCAGATCTTTGGGAAGCTAAGAAACAACTCGCTCTACACAGTGCTCTTACAGCCTACCGGGAACATCTCTTCCAAAGGCCTGTGAAACGCAGTTTCTTTGCAGGCCTGATCTGGCTGAAGTAGGACTTCTGCTCTGGGTGTGCTACTTTGCCCTAGAGCTGAAAGGCACAACGTGCAGGCTTCTTTCCAAAGGGTGAGTTGGGCCCCACAGCATCTTGCTTCCAGCTCTTTGGGAAGCTAAGAAACAACTCGCTCTGCACAGTGCTCTTACAGCCTACCGGGAACATCTCTTCCAAAGGCCTGTGAAACGCAGTTTCTTTGCAGGCCTGATCTGGCTGAAGTAGGACTTCTGCTCTGGGTGTGCTACTTTGCCCTAGAGCTGAAAGGCACAACGTGCAGGCTTCTTTCCAAAGGGCGAGTTGGGCCCCACAGCATCTTGCTTCCAGCTCTTTGGGAAGCTAAGAAACCACTCGCTCTGCACAGTGCTCTTACAGCCTAGTGGGAACATCTCTTCCAAAGGCCTGTGAAACGCAGTTTCTTTGCAGGCCTGATCTGGCTGAAGTAGGACTTCTGCTCTGGGTGTGCTACTTTGCCCTAGAGCTGAAAGGCACAACGTGCAGGCTTCTTTCCAAAGGGCGAGTTGGGCCCCACAGCATCTTGCTTCCAGCTCTTTGGGAAGCTAAGAAACCACTCGCTCTGCACAGTGCTCTTACAGCCTAGTGGGAACATCTCTTCCAAAGGCCTGTGAAACGCAGTTTCTTTGCAGGCCTGATCTGGCTGAAGTAGGACTTCTGCTCTGGGTGTGCTACTTTGCCCTAGAGCTGAAAGGCACAACGTGCAGGCTTCTTTCCAAAGGGCGAGTTGGGCCCCACAGCATCTTGCTTCCAGCTCTTTGGGAAGCTAAGAAACAACTCGCTCTGCACAGTGCTCTTACAGCCTAGTGGGAACATCTCTTCCAAAGGCCTGTGAAACGCAGTTTCTTTGTAGGCCTGATCTGGCTGAAGTAGGACTTCTTCTCTGGGTGTGCTACTTTGCCCTAGAGCTGAAAGGCACAACGTGCAGGCTTCTTTCCAAAGGGCGAGTTGGGCCCCACAGCATCTTTCTTCCAGATGTTTGGGAAGCTAAGAAACAACTCGCTCTGCACAGGTGCTCTTACAGCCTACCGGGAACATCTCTTCCAAAGGCCTGTGAAACGCAGTTTCTTTGCAGGCCTGATCTGGCTGAAGTAGGACTTCTGCTCTGGGTGTGCTACTTTGCCCTAGAGCTGAAAGACACAACGTGCAGGCTTCTTTCCAAAGGGCGAGTTGGGCCCCACAGCATCTTGCTTCCAGCTCTTTGGGAAGCTAAGAAACAACTCGCTCTGCACAGTGCTCTTACAGCCTACCGGGAACATCTCTTCCAAAGGCCTGTGAAGCGCAGTTTCTTTGCAGGCCTGATCTGGCTGAAGTAGGACTTCTGCTCTGGGTGTGCTACTTTGCCCTAGAGCTGAAAGGCACAACGTGCAGGCTTCTTTCCAAAGGGCGAGTTGGGCCCCACAGCATGTTGCTTCCAGCTCTTTGGGAAGCTAAGAAAGAACTCGCTCTGCACAGTGCTCTTACAGCCTACTGGGAACATCTCTTCCAAAGGCCTGTGAAACGCAGTTTCTTTGCAGGCCTGATCTGGCTGAAGTAGGACTTCTGCTCTGGGTGTGCTACTTTGCCCTAGAGCTGAAAGGCACAACGTGCAGGCTTCTTTCCAAAGGGTGAGTTGGGCCCCACAGCATCTTGCTTCCATCTCTTTGGGAAGCTAAGAAACAACTCGCTCTGCACAGTGCTCTTACAGCCTACCGGGAACATCTCTTCCAAAGGCCTGTGAAACGCAGTTTCTTTGCAGGCCTGATCTGGCTGAAGTAGGACTTCTGCTCTGGGTGTGCTACTTTGCCCTAGAGCTGAAAGGCACAACGTGCAGGCTTCTTTCCAAAGGGCGAGTTGGGCCCCACAGCATCTTGCTTCCAGCTCTTTGGGAAGCTAAGAAACCACTCGCTCTGCACAGTGCTCTTACAGCCTAGTGGGAACATCTCTTCCAAAGGCCTGTGAAACGCAGTTTCTTTGCAGGCCTGATCTGGCTGAAGTAGGACTTCTGCTCTGGGTGTGCTACTTTGCCCTAGAGCTGAAAGGCACAACGTGCAGGCTTCTTTCCAAAGGGCGAGTTGGGCCCCACAGCATCTTGCTTCCAGCTCTTTGGGAAGCTAAGAAACAACTCGCTCTGCCCAGTGCTCTTACAGCCTAGTGGGAACACCTCTTCCAAAGGCCTGTGAAACGCAGTTTCTTTGCAGGCCTGATCTGGCTGAAGTAGGACTTCTGCTCTGGGTGTGCTACTTTGCCCTAGAGCTGAAAGGCACAACGTGCAGGCTTCTTTCCAAAGGGCGAGTTGGGCCCCACAGCATCTTGCTTCCAGCTCTTTGGGAAGCTAAGAAACACACTCGCTCTGCACAGTGCTCTTACTGCCTAGTGGGAACATCTCTTCCAAAGGCCTGTGAAACGCAGTTTCTTTGCAGGCCTGATCTGGCTGAAGTAGGACTTCTGCTCTGGGTGTGCTACTTTGCCCTAGAGCTGAAAGACACAACGTGCAGGCTTCTTTCCAAAGGGCGAGTTGGGCCCCACAGCATCTTGCTTCCAGCTGTTTGGGAAGCTAAGAAACAACTCGCTCTGCACAGTGCTCTTACAGCCTACCGGGAACATCTCTTCCAAAGGCCTGTGAAACGCAGTTTCTTTGCAGGCCTGATCTGGCTGAAGTAGGACTTCTGCTCTGGGTGTGCTACTTTGCCCTAGAGCTGAAAGGCACAACGTGCAGGCTTCTTTCCAAAGGGCGAGTTGGGCCCCACAGCATCTTGCTTCCAGCTCTTTGGGAAGCTAAGAAACAACTCGCTCTGCACACTGCTCTTACAGCCTACCGGGAACATGTCTTCCAAAGGCCTGTGAAACGCAGTTTCTTTGCAGGCCTGATCTGGCTGAAGTAGGACTTCTGCTCTGGGTGTGCTACTTTGCCCTAGAGCTGAAAGGCACAACGTGCAGGCTTCTTTCCAAAGGGCGAGTTGGGCCCCACAGCATCTTGCTTCCAGCTCTTTGGGAAGCTAAGAAACAACTCGCTCTGCACAGTGCTCTTACAGCCTACGGGGAACATCTCTTCCAAAGGCCTGTGAAACGCAGTTTCTTTGCAGGCCTGATCTGGCTGAAGTAGGACTTCTGCTCTGGGTGTGCTACTTTGCCCTAGAGCTGAAAGGCACAACGTGCAGGCTTCTTTCCAAAGGGCGAGTTGGGCCCCACAGCATCTTGCTTCCAGCTCTTTGGGAAGCTAAGAAACAACTCGCTCTGCACAGTGCTCTTACAGCCTAGTGGGAACATCTCTTCCAAAGGCCTGTGAAACGCAGTTTCTTTGCAGGCCTGATCTGGCTGAAGTAGGACTTCTGCTCTGGGTGTGCTACTTTGCCCTAGAGCTGAAAGGCACAACGTGCAGGCTTCTTTCCAAAGGGCGAGTTGGGCCCCACAGCATCTTGCTTCCAGCTCTTTGGGAAGCTAAGAAACAACTCGCTCTGCACAGTGCTCTTACAGCCTACCGGGAACATCTCTTCCAAAGGCCTGTGAAACGCAGTTTCTTTGCAGGCCTGATCTGGCTGAAGTAGGACTTCTGCTCTGGGTGTGCTACTTTGCCCTAGAGCTGAAAGGCACAACGTGCAGGCTTCTTTCCAAAGGGCGAGTTGGGCCCCACAGCATCTTGCTTCCAGCTCTTTGGGAAGCTAAGAAACAACTCGCTCTGCACAGTGCTCTTACAGCCTACCGGGAACATCTCTTCCAAAGGCCTGTGAAACGCAGTTTCTTTGCAGGCCTGATCTGGCTGAAGTAGGACTTCTGCTCTGGGTGTGCTACTTTGCCCTAGAGCTGAAAGGCACAACGTGCAGGCTTCTTTCCAAAGGGCGAGTTGGGCCCCACAGCATCTTGCTTCCAGCTCTTTGGGAAGCTAAGAAACAACTCGCTCTGCACAGTGCTCTTACAGCCTACCGGGAACATCTCTTCCAAAGGCCTGTGAAACGCAGTTTCTTTGCAGGCCTGATCTGGCTGAAGTAGGACTTCTGCTCTGGGTGTGCTACTTTGCCCTAGAGCTGAAAGACACAACGTGCAGGCTTCTTTCCAAAGGGCGAGTTGGGCCCCACAGCATCTTGCTTCCAGCTCTTTGGGAAGCTAAGAAACAACTCGCTCTGCACAGTGCTCTTACAGCCTACCGGGAACATCTCTTCCAAAGGCCTGTGAAACGCAGTTTCTTTGCAGGCCTGATCTGGCTGAAGTAGGACTTCTGCTCTGGGTGTGCTACTTTGCCCTAGAGCTGAAAGGCACAACGTGCAGGCTTCTTTCCAAAGGGCGAGTTGGGCCCCACAGCATCTTGCTTCCAGCTCTTTGGGAAGCTAAGAAACAACTCGCTCTGCACAGTGCTCTTACAGCCTACTGGGAACATCTCTTCCAAAGGCCTGTGAAACGCAGTTTCTTTGCAGGCCTGATCTGGCTGAAGTAGGACTTCTGCTCTGGGTGTGCTACTTTGCCCTAGAGCTGAAAGGCACAACGTGCAGGCTTCTTTCCAAAGGGCGAGTTGGGCCCCACAGCATCTTGCTTCCAGCTCTTTGGGAAGCTAAGAAACAACTCGCTCTGCACAGTGCTCTTACAGCCTACGTGGGAACATCTCTTCCAAAGGCCTGTGAAACGCAGTTTCTTTGCAGGCCTGATCTGGCTGAAGTAGGACTTCTGCTCTGGGTGTGCTACTTTGCCCTAGAGCTGAAAGGCACAACGTGCAGGCTTCTTTCCAAAGGGCGAGTTGGGCCCCACAGCATCTTGCTTCCAGCTCTTTGGGAAGCTAAGAAACAACTCGCTCTGCACAGTGCTCTTACAGCCTAGTGGGAACATCTCTTCCAAAGGCCTGTGAAACGCAGTTTCTTTGCAGGCCTGATCTGGCTGAAGTAGGACTTCTGCTCTGGGTGTGCTACTTTGCCCTAGAGCTGAAAGGCACAACGTGCAGGCTTCTTTCCAAAGGGCGAGTTGGGCCCCACAGCATCTTGCTTCCAGCTCTTTGGGAAGCTAAGAAACAACTCGCTCTGCACAGTGCTCTTACAGCCTACCGGGAACATCTCTTCCAAAGGCCTGTGAAACGCAGTTTCTTTGCAGGCCTGATCTGGCTGAAGTAGGACTTCTGCTCTGGGTGTGCTACTTTGCCCTAGAGCTGAAAGGCACAACGTGCAGGCTTCTTTCCAAAGGGCGAGTTGGGCCCCACAGCATCTTGCTTCCAGCTCTTTGGGAAGCTAAGAAACAACTCGCTCTGCACAGTGCTCTTACAGCCTACCGGGAACATCTCTTCCAAAGGCCTGTGAAACGCAGTTTCTTTGCAGGCCTGATCTGGCTGAAGTAGGACTTCTGCTCTGGGTGTGCTACTTTGCCCTAGAGCTGAAAGGCACAACGTGCAGGCTTCTTTCCAAAGGGTGAGTTGGGCCCCACAGCATCTTGCTTCCAGCTCTTTGGGAAGCTAAGAAACAACTCGCTCTGCACAGTGCTCTTACAGCCTACCGGGAACATCTCTTCCAAAGGCCTGTGAAACGCAGTTTCTTTGCAGGCCTGATCTGGCTGAAGTAGGACTTCTGCTCTGGGTGTGCTACTTTGCCCTAGAGCTGAAAGGCACAACGTGCAGGCTTCTTTCCAAAGGGCGAGTTGGGCCCCACAGCATCTTGCTTCCAGCTCTTTGGGAAGCTAAGAAACAACTCGCTCTGCACAGTGCTCTTACAGCCTAGTGGGAACATCTCTTCCAAAGGCCTGTGAAACGCAGTTTCTTTGCAGGCCTGATCTGGCTGAAGTAGGACTTCTGCTCTGGGTGTGCTACTTTGCCCTAGAGCTGAAAGGCACAACGTGCAGGCTTCTTTCCAAAGGGCGAGTTGGGCCCCACAGCATCTTGCTTCCAGCTCTTTGGGAAGCTAAGAAACAACTCGCTCTGCACAGTGCTCTTACAGCCTAGTGGGAACATCTCTTCCAAAGGCCTGTGAAACGCAGTTTCTTTGCAGGCCTGATCTGGCTGAAGTAGGACTTCTGCTCTGGGTGTGCTACTTTGCCCTAGAGCTGAAAGGCACAACGTGCAGGCTTCTTTCCAAAGGGCGAGTTGGGCCCCACAGCATCTTGCTTCCAGCTCTTTGGGAAGCTAAGAAACAACTCGCTCTGCACAGTGCTCTTACAGCCTACCGGGAACATCTCTTCCAAAGGCCTGTGAAACGCAGTTTCTTTGCAGGCCTGATCTGGCTGAAGTAGGACTTCTGCTCTGGGTGTGCTACTTTGCCCTAGAGCTGAAAGGCACAACGTGCAGGCTTCTTTCCAAAGGGCGAGTTGGGCCCCACAGCATCTTGCTTCCAGCTCTTTGGGAAGCTAAGAAACAACTCGCTCTGCACAGTGCTCTTACAGCCTACCGGGAACATCTCTTCCAAAGGCCTGTGAAACGCAGTTTCTTTGCAGGCCTGATCTGGCTGAAGTAGGACTTCTGCTCTGGGTGTGCTACTTTGCCCTAGAGCTGAAAGGCACAACGTGCAGGCTTCTTTCCAAAGGGCGAGTTGGGCCCCACAGCATCTTGCTTCCAGCTCTTTGGGAAGCTAAGAAACAACTCGCTCTGCACAGTGCTCTTACAGCCTAGCGGGAACATCTCTTCCAAAGGCCTGTGAAACGCAGTTTCTTTGCAGGCCTGATCTGGCTGAAGTAGGACTTCTGCTCTGGGTGTGCTACTTTGCCCTAGAGCTGAAAGGCACAACGTGCAGGCTTCTTTCCAAAGGGCGAGTTGGGCCCCACAGCATCTTGCTTCCAGCTCTTTGGGAAGCTAAGAAACAACTCGCTCTGCACAGTGCTCTTACAGCCTAGTGGGAACATCTCTTCCAAAGGCCTGTGAAACGCAGTTTCTTTGCAGGCCTGATCTGGCTGAAGTAGGACTTCTGCTCTGGGTGTGCTACTTTGCCCTAGAGCTGAAAGGCACAACGTGCAGGCTTCTTTCCAAAGGGCGAGTTGGGCCCCACAGCATCTTGCTTCCAGCTCTTTGGGAAGCTAAGAAACAACTCGCTCTGCACAGTGCTCTTACAGCCTAGTGGGAACATCTCTTCCAAAGGCCTGTGAAACGCAGTTTCTTTGCAGGCCTGATCTGGCTGAAGTAGGACTTCTGCTCTGGGTGTGCTACTTTGCCCTAGAGCTGAAAGGCACAACGTGCAGGCTTCTTTCCAAAGGGCGAGTTGGGCCCCACAGCATCTTGCTTCCAGCTCTTTGGGAAGCTAAGAAACAACTCGCTCTGCACAGTGCTCTTACAGCCTAGCGGGAACATCTCTTCCAAAGGCCTGTGAAACGCAGTTTCTTTGCAGGCCTGATCTGGCTGAAGTAGGACTTCTGCTCTGGGTGTGCTACTTTGCCCTAGAGCTGAAAGGCACAACGTGCAGGCTTCTTTCCAAAGGGCGAGTTGGGCCCCACAGCATCTTGCTTCCAGCTCTTTGGGAAGCTAAGAAACAACTCGCTCTGCACAGTGCTCTTACAGCCTAGTGGGAACATCTCTTCCAAAGGCCTGTGAAACGCAGTTTCTTTGCAGGCCTGATCTGGCTGAAGTAGGACTTCTGCTCTGGGTGTGCTACTTTGCCCTAGAGCTGAAAGGCACAACGTGCAGGCTTCTTTCCAAAGGGCGAGTTGGGCCCCACAGCATCTTGCTTCCAGCTCTTTGGGAAGCTAAGAAACAACTCGCTCTGCACAGTGCTCTTACAGCCTACCGGGAACATCTCTTCCAAAGGCCTGTGAAACGCAGTTTCTTTGCAGGCCTGATCTGGCTGAAGTAGGACTTCTGCTCTGGGTGTGCTACTTTGCCCTAGAGCTGAAAGGCACAACGTGCAGGCTTCTTTCCAAAGGGCGAGTTGGGCCCCACAGCATCTTGCTTCCAGCTCTTTGGGAAGCTAAGAAACAACTCGCTCTGCACAGTGCTCTTACAGCCTACCGGGAACATCTCTTCCAAAGGCCTGTGAAACGCAGTTTCTTTGCAGGCCTGATCTGGCTGAAGTAGGACTTCTGCTCTGGGTGTGCTACTTTGCCCTAGAGCTGAAAGGCACAACGTGCAGGCTTCTTTCCAAAGGGCGAGTTGGGCCCCACAGCATCTTGCTTCCAGCTCTTTGGGAAGCTAAGAAACAACTCGCTCTGCACAGTGCTCTTACAGCCTACCGGGAACATCTCTTCCAAAGGCCTGTGAAACGCAGTTTCTTTGCAGGCCTGATCTGGCTGAAGTAGGACTTCTGCTCTGGGTGTGCTACTTTGCCCTAGAGCTGAAAGGCACAACGTGCAGGCTTCTTTCCAAAGGGCGAGTTGGGCCCCACAGCATCTTGCTTCCAGCTCTTTGGGAAGCTAAGAAACAACTCGCTCTGCACAGTGCTCTTACAGCCTACCGGGAACATCTCTTCCAAAGGCCTGTGAAACGCAGTTTCTTTGCAGGCCTGATCTGGCTGAAGTAGGACTTCTGCTCTGGGTGTGCTACTTTGCCCTAGAGCTGAAAGGCACAACGTGCAGGCTTCTTTCCAAAGGGCGAGTTGGGCCCCACAGCATCTTGCTTCCAGCTCTTTGGGAAGCTAAGAAACAACTCGCTCTGCACAGTGCTCTTACAGCCTACCGGGAACATCTCTTCCAAAGGCCTGTGAAACGCAGTTTCTTTGCAGGCCTGATCTGGCTGAAGTAGGACTTCTGCTCTGGGTGTGCTACTTTGCCCTAGAGCTGAAAGGCACAACGTGCAGGCTTCTTTCCAAAGGGCGAGTTGGGCCCCACAGCATCTTGCTTCCAGCTCTTTGGGAAGCTAAGAAACAACTCGCTCTGCACAGTGCTCTTACAGCCTACCGGGAACATCTCTTCCAAAGGCCTGTGAAACGCAGTTTCTTTGCAGGCCTGATCTGGCTGAAGTAGGACTTCTGCTCTGGGTGTGCTACTTTGCCCTAGAGCTGAAAGGCACAACGTGCAGGCTTCTTTCCAAAGGGCGAGTTGGGCCCCACAGCATCTTGCTTCCAGCTCTTTGGGAAGCTAAGAAACAACTCGCTCTGCACAGTGCTCTTACAGCCTACCGGGAACATCTCTTCCAAAGGCCTGTGAAACGCAGTTTCTTTGCAGGCCTGATCTGGCTGAAGTAGGACTTCTGCTCTGGGTGTGCTACTTTGCCCTAGAGCTGAAAGGCACAACGTGCAGGCTTCTTTCCAAAGGGCGAGTTGGGCCCCACAGCATCTTGCTTCCAGCTCTTTGGGAAGCTAAGAAACAACTCGCTCTGCACAGTGCTCTTACAGCCTACCGGGAACATCTCTTCCAAAGGCCTGTGAAACGCAGTTTCTTTGCAGGCCTGATCTGGCTGAAGTAGGACTTCTGCTCTGGGTGTGCTACTTTGCCCTAGAGCTGAAAGGCACAACGTGCAGGCTTCTTTCCAAAGGGCGAGTTGGGCCCCACAGCATCTTGCTTCCAGCTCTTTGGGAAGCTAAGAAACAACTCGCTCTGCACAGTGCTCTTACAGCCTACCGGGAACATCTCTTCCAAAGGCCTGTGAAACGCAGTTTCTTTGCAGGCCTGATCTGGCTGAAGTAGGACTTCTGCTCTGGGTGTGCTACTTTGCCCTAGAGCTGAAAGGCACAACGTGCAGGCTTCTTTCCAAAGGGCGAGTTGGGCCCCACAGCATCTTGCTTCCAGCTCTTTGGGAAGCTAAGAAACAACTCGCTCTGCACAGTGCTCTTACAGCCTACCGGGAACATCTCTTCCAAAGGCCTGTGAAACGCAGTTTCTTTGCAGGCCTGATCTGGCTGAAGTAGGACTTCTGCTCTGGGTGTGCTACTTTGCCCTAGAGCTGAAAGGCACAACGTGCAGGCTTCTTTCCAAAGGGCGAGTTGGGCCCCACAGCATCTTGCTTCCAGCTCTTTGGGAAGCTAAGAAACAACTCGCTCTGCACAGTGCTCTTACAGCCTAGTGGGAACATCTCTTCCAAAGGCCTGTGAAACGCAGTTTCTTTGCAGGCCTGATCTGGCTGAAGTAGGACTTCTGCTCTGGGTGTGCTACTTTGCCCTAGAGCTGAAAGGCACAACGTGCAGGCTTCTTTCCAAAGGGCGAGTTGGGCCCCACAGCATCTTGCTTCCAGCTCTTTGGGAAGCTAAGAAACAACTCGCTCTGCACAGTGCTACTTACAGCCTACCGGGAACATCTCTTCCAAAGGCCTGTGAAACGCAGTTTCTTTGCAGGCCTGATCTGGCTGAAGTAGGACTTCTGCTCTGGGTGTGCTACTTCTGCCCTAGAGCTG